>NW_023260010.1:103279-195779 GCF_009762535.1 Notolabrus celidotus | reverse complement strand
AAGACGAGCACACGGCGGGCCAGCTTTAAACCTGAGCCGTGCCTCGTGCTCCGCTCGTCTCTGTGACAAAGTTAGAGAGACTTTTAGGACCTGAGGCGTCCGACGTGCCTCACCCCCTCCTCACCCCCTCCTCACCCCCTCCTCACCCCCTCAGTATACCATGACTGTCATAGAGATGTACTTCAAAAGCTGCAGAGGAATGTGTGACAGAGTCAGACGAGCAGACTCATCAGCTGCAGCGCTGACTTCATCCTGGACCGAGGAGACGCAGAACTTCCCCTCACGGTCATCATGGCTACAAACATTCCCCTTCATGAAGCTTACTGAGAACCTGAAGAGCATGAAGAGGTGAAGAGAGAGAACAGAGAACATCCAGGAGGCCTCCACGTCTGACAACAACATGCAGCCTGATCAGAACAGGAGCTGCTGCAGGGACAGAGAGCTCATGTGTGAGAGCACAGACTGCTGACCTCTTAACGCCCACCATCATGTCTTCAGCTTCTCTCTGTCTGTGTTTCATCCTCTCACTTTAACACTGTCTCTTCAGATAACAGATCCTGGTTTCATCATGTTTAGGGGATCATGTTTATAATCTGGAGAAGTAAAAACAAGGTTTTATTTGAAGCCATCTTTAGAGAAACGTCTGCAGGAGTGACCGTCCTCAGCTCCTGCAGGTCTGAGTTTGAGTTTGTGTAAATATATTAGACACATTTAAATCCACAGTCTCGATTCAAACACGTCTTTAATTTAAAGGTGTGATGCATGTGAGCTGTGACTTCAACACTTCATGATCTTCAGGGAACCAGTCGAAGATTTACAGAAACATTTTGCAGGAAATCATCTGATGGAAGTTTAAAAAACGAGGCTGAGAGGAAAGATCAGATCCACACACACTCACTGTTCAGAGTCCTGATCCAGGGATTAGACGGGTCCGGCTCCTCCTGTCTCATTAGCTCTCACATCATCATTTCTGCAGCTCTAAAAATAAACCCTCAGCATCGTCCTCCGAGCACGCTCTCTATTTCTGACCCACAATGCACTTCATCTGCAGGACCGCTGACAGGGACACATTTACACATCCTGTCCCCTCTGAGTTCACCCCCCCACTCCTGCTCCTCCTCTGGGACTCTACCTGTCTGCAGGGCCCGTCTGAGTCCTGGATTCTCCTCGTGGTGGAGACTCCAGAGGTTGGATCTTGAGGTTACACCTGTTCCTCGGTCTCACTCGGGAACAGGTTCAGAGCGAGGCGGAGGAAACTTTAAACTAAACAATAAATGACTTCATGCCCGTCGGTCTGAATATAGCCGAGTCTGCAGATCCTCCATCAGTCCAGGAATCTCAGACCATAAACATTACAGAACATTTATACATGTGAGTGCACAGATAGTTCATACTGACACAGACCATAAATCCTCCCTTCAGAGGAGGCTCACTTCCTGGTTTTGCTCAGTTTATTGTAAATATTAAAACAGCAGCACTCTTTGACCTCCTGAGCTCTGCAGACTTTAATCAACAGAATCAACAGGAGGTTTAATTTATACTTCACTGGACGTCTCCATAAACTCTTCAAAGTGTACGCAGCGTCTAAGTTTCAAGAGTGAAGCCAACATAGAAGGCTGTTTAACATGCATTCTTCCCAACGTCCACCAGGGGGCGCCTCCTCTGTGTGTATATCAGTCTGTAGTACATGTTCCACCTCCTCCTCAGCTGATTTGTTCCCTCAGTAAACACTAACGAGTTTATGATCTCAATCTCTAGTTTCTTCTTCAACCCTGATGTTCATTTAGTCAATTATTTGATCTCATTCTATCACTTTGATCTCATTCTATTGCTTTGATTACATTCTAATGCTTTGATCTCATTCTGCTGCTTTGATCTCATTCTATTGCTTTGGTCTCATTCTGTTCCTTTAATTACGTTCTATTGCTTTTTTCACATATTGCTTTGATCTCAATGTATTGCTTTGCTCCTCCAGTCTGCTGTGTTCCTCAGGGTTTAGACTCCCTCTCTGCATGGTGGTGACAGATTTGGAGATGTTTGAATCTGTGGTTTTTGTAGTTTAGCTCCATGAATCGTTGACAGGTCACATGTCTGCTGCAAAGAAACCTTCACGAGGACGATCACAGTGTGCTGCAAACTCAGAAACACATTCAACAGCCTTAAAAGAATGCAGAGTTAGAGATATGATGCTGCAGAAAAACAAACAAACAAACAAACAAACAAACATGCTGCAAACTTTCCACCTTGTCCTCCAGATACGGTCACCTCTGACTCCAAAAAAACAAGATGGGAACAAACAAATCCTCAAACTCTATAGGCCACAAAGACTGTCTTTAAAGAGGAAGAAACATCCTGAAGTGGTTCATAAGTTATTTACTGTGGAGGGATGAGCCTCCATTTTTATTCTGTTGTTATGGGACGGACTACAACGAGCACCAGATCATGTCAGGACCAGGAATCATGTTCCTCTGATACGTGGGCCGCCTGCTCGAACCAGCATCCACTGTGTGTGTTTGATTCTCTTGATTCTGCTCGTGCACACAGCTCCAGATGTTCAGGATACACATCCCTCTGATACTTCAGATTCTGTCTTTGGAAATGTAGGTCATGAGGGGGACTACCTCTGCAGGTAGTCTGTGAAAACCAGGACAGAGATCATTTATCATCAGGGTGTAACTCTGACTCTGTTTCCTTAAAGGACCAGCAGAGGGCGCTGTCTGTGTCTGAATCCTCTTCCTGAACCTTTCTCTGCATCACTCTATCATCAGAGTTAGCTTGGTGACACTGTGATTGATGTCCTGTATCCTTCAGAGTGTTTACTCTCAGACTCTGGTATAAAGTGTCATCCTGATATGTGTGTGTATCATCCTGTCGGCCCTGTTGTGTGTGTATCTGGGCTCTGGTATCAGCTCCTGAACCCAGAGAAGGTCACAGGTTTGAATCCTCGTGCCCTCAGTCTGAGGTTTCTGTACCTGCTGCTCACCTCTGCTCGCTCCCTCACTCTCTCGCTCCCTCCCTCGCTCCCTCGCTCCCTCGCTCCCTCCCTTGCTCCCTCGCTCCCTCGCTCCCTCGCTCTCTGTGGATCACGGCGTCAGCGAAACGTCTGAACTGTAAGAATGTGAGCACAGGGGCCCGGGGCCAAATGGAAGTGCCAGCTTAGCAGAGATATAAACTGTCCGGGGCCGCTCGGTGCTGAGTGATGCACTGACAAATGTGTGTGTGTGTGTGTGTGTGTGTGTGTGTGTGTGTGTGTGTGTGTGAGTGTGTGTGTGTGTGTGTGTGTGTACAGGGGTTACAAAAGGGACGATGACACAAGCAGCAAAGCATGAGGGCACACTAAATATCAGAATGTGTGTGTGTGTGTGTGTGTGTGTGTGTGTGTGTGTGTGTGTGTGTGTGTGTGTGTGTGTGTGTGTGTGTGTGTGTGTGTGTGTCAGAGGATATCTGTAACTAATCTGATATTTTAAAATGTTCAAAACAAACTTTAAAGAAAAATAACAACATAAAATAAATGTTGACAAAAAAATAAACATGGATTAATTTTTTTTCAGTTTGAAATATTTCATTTGTTAAAATGTTAAATGAAAGCAATAAACTTTTGAATGTTTTAACTTTGGTCTTTTGTTGTCAAAATAAAATGTTAAATTTGTTTTGAATATAATTTTAGTGTTTTGTTATTTTTATAAATGTTTAAAGTGACTCAGATATTTTAATTGCTTTGATCTGAAATGTTTTAAAGTTTGAAATTGAATTTAACTTTTCTGCTTCTTGTACAGATTATTATTATTATTATTTTTATTTCTGTAAAAATTTGGGGACATAATTCTGATTAATGTTGTGTTTGTAAAAATTCAACCCTGCAAATATTCTACTATTTTTTAAATGAAAGATATTTTTGGAGTAAACTTTGTTTTGTTTTTGTTCAAAGTGTTCAGGTTTTTTATATTTAGCTTTTTGGATTTTTTTATGTGTAATGTGTTTTTATTAATTTTCTGTTCCTTTTTTAAAATTTGCAGACATTTTTATGAAATGTTGTTTTTGTGTTGAGGGTCAGTGAGAGGAACAGGCGCCTCATGTACAGAGGATTTAACATTTTCACAGTGTCGCTGGTTCGACTCACAAACTCTCTCTCTACAACATTTAATATTTCTCAGCTTTTATATCAATAAAGGACAAAATACCCACTCAGGTAAAATCATAAATGTTTAACAGTTTAAACATTTGAATATTTATTTTTGTGTTTGAAATATTTTGAACTGATTTTGTTTTTTGGTTGAAATGTTTGTTCTTGGTCGTTTTTTTATTTCCAGTATTTACGTTGTTTAAAAAAAGGAGGTTCATATTTAATTTATCTTTATATTGATTTGTGTTGATGAGGTGTTTGTTAAATATGAGACGCTGTGTAATCAGAGTGTTTAATAAAGACACAGGTAGCTTTAAGATGTTCTACCTGTGAAGGTAGCTTTAAGATGTTCTACCTGTGAAGGTAGCTTTAAGATGTTCTACCTGTGAAGGTAGCTTTAAGATGTTCTACCTGTGAAGGTAGCTTTAAGATGTTCTACCTGTGAAGGTAGCTTTAAGATGTTCTACCTGTGAAGGTAGCTTTAACATGTTCTACCTGTGAAGGTAGCTTTAAGATGTTCTACCTGTGAAGGTAGCTTTAAGATGTTCTACCTGTGAAGGTAGCTTTAAGATGTTCTACATGTGAAGGTAGCTTTAAGATGTTCTACCTGTGAAGGTAGCTTTAAGATGTTCTACCTGTGAAGGTAGCTTTAAGATGTTCTAGATGTGAAGGTAGCTTTAAGATGTTCTAGATGTGAAGGTAGCTTTAAGATGTTCTACATGTGAAGGTAGCTTTAACATGTTCTACCTGTGACGGTAGCTTTAAGATGTTCTACCTGTGAAGGTAGCTTTAAGATGTTCTACCTGTGAAGCTAGCTTTAAGATGTTCTACATGTGAAGGTAGCTTTAAGATGTTCTACCTGTGAAGGTAGCTTTAAAATGTTCTACCTGTGAAGGTAGCTTTAAGATGTTCTACCTGTGAAGGTAGCTTTAAGATGTTCTACCTGTGAAGGTAGCTTTAAGATGTTCTACATGTGAAGGTAGCTTTAAGATGTTCTACCTGTGAAGGTAGCTTTAAGATGTTCTACCTGTGAAGGTAGCTTTAAGATGTTCTAGATGTGAAGGTAGCTTTAAGATGTTCTACATGTGAAGGTAGCTTTAAGATGTTCTACCTGTGAAGGTAGCTTTAAGATGTTCTACCTGTGAAGGTAGCTTTAAGATGTTCTACCTGTGAAGGTAGCTTTAAGATGTTCTACCTGTGAAGGTAGCTTTAAGATGTTCTACCTGTGAAGGTAGCTTTAAGATGTTCTACCTGTGACGGTAGCTTTAAGATGTTCTACCTGTGAAGGTAGCTTTAAGATGTTCTACCTGTGAAGGTAGCTTTAAGATGTTCTACCTGTGAAGGTAGCTTTAAGATGTTCTACCTGTGACGGTAGCTTTAAGATGTTCTACATGTGAAGGTAGCTTTAAGATGTTCTACCTGTGAAGGTAGCTTTAAGATGTTCTACATGTGAAGGTAGCTTTAAGATGTTCTACCTGTGACGGTAGCTTTAAGATGTTCTACCTGTGACGGTAGCTTTAAGATGTTCTACCTGTGAAGGTAGCTTTAACATGTTCTACCTGTGAAGGTAGCTTTAAGATGTTCTACCTGTGAAGGTAGCTTTAAGATGTTCTACCTGTGAAGGTAGCTTTAAGATGTTCTACATGTGAAGGTAGCTTTAAGATGTTCTACCTGTGAAGGTAGCTTTAAGATGTTCTACATGTGAAGGTAGCTTTAAGATGTTCTACATGTGAAGGTAGCTTTAAGATGTTCTACATGTGAAGGTAGCTTTAAGATGTTCTACATGTGAAGGTAGCTTTAAGATGTTCTACCTGTGAAGGTAGCTTTAAGATGTTCTACCTGTGACGGTAGCTTTAAGATGTTCTACATGTGAAGGTAGCTTTAAGATGTTCTACATGTGAAGGTAGCTTTAAGATGTTCTACATGTGAAGGTAGCTTTAAGATGTTCTACATGTGAAGTTAGCTTTAAGATGTTCTACCTGTGAAGGTAGCTTTAATATGTTCTACCTGTGAAGGTAGCTTTACGATGTTCTACATGTGAAGGTAGCTTTAAGATGTTCTACCTGTGAAGGTAGCTTTAAGATGTTCTACCTGTGAAGGTAGCTTTAAGATGTTCTACCTGTGAAGGTAGCTTTAAGATGTTCTACCTGTGAAGGTAGCTTTAAGATGTTCTACCTGTGAAGGTAGCTTTAAGATGTTCTACCTGTGAAGGTAGCTTTAAGATGTTCTACCTGTGAAGGTAGCTTTAAGATGTTCTACCTGTGAAGGTAGCTTTAAGATGTTCTACCTGTGAAGGTAGCTTTAAGATGTTCTACATGTGAAGGTAGCTTTAAGATGTTCTACCTGTGACGGTAGCTTTAAGATGTTCTACATGTGAAGGTAGCTTTAAGATGTTCTACCTGTGACGGTAGCTTTAAGATGTTCTACATGTGAAGGTAGCTTTAAGATGTTCTACATGTGAAGGTAGCTTTAAGATGTTCTACATGTGAAGGTAGCTTTAAGATGTTCTACATGTGAAGGTAGCTTTAAGATGTTCTACCTGTGAAGGTAGCTTTAATATGTTCTACCTGTGAAGTTAGCTTTACGATGTTCTACATGTGAAGGTAGCTTTAAGATGTTCTACCTGTGAAGGTAGCTTTAAGATGTTCTACCTGTGAATGTAGCTTTAAGATGTTCTACCTGTGAAGGTAGCTTTAAGATGTTCTACATGTGAAGGTAGCTTTAAGATGTTCTACCTGTGAAGGTAGCTTTAAGATGTTCTACATGTGAAGGTAGCTTTAAGATGTTCTACATGTGAAGGTAGCTTTAAGATGTTCTACCTGTGAAGGTAGCTTTAAGATGTTCTACCTGTGAAGGTAGCTTTAAGATGTACCTGTGACGGTAGCTTTAAGATGTTCTACCTGTGAAGGTAGCTTTAAGATGTTCTACCTGTGCAGGTAGCTTTAAGATGTTCTACATGTGCAGGTAGCTTTAAGATGTTCTACTTGTGAAGGTAGCTTTAAGATGTTCTACCTGTGAAGGTGAAGCTCACTGGGACTCTTAAATCTAATGATTACAGCTTTAAATGACATTTCAACATAATAAAGAAACTCAGCTGTGACCTTTGACCTCCTGCAGCCACCTGAAGTACGACCTCAGGAGGGGTTAAGTTTTATTATTTTGAAGTATCATTAATAATCTCTGAGAGTTTATCTCCTTAACATTTTACTGTATTTATAATATTTCTAAGAACAGATACTTCCTGTGAAGTGTAAGTTTAATGTGTGTCTGATGTAAATATGTACGGCTCTGTTAAATGTTGTCCTGTTGTGTCTGTTTGTGTCTTCTTTAACATTTCCTCATATTTGACCGTGTATTTTATGTCCATGGACACTTTCTCAAAGACGGTCACGTCACCTCCTGATGGAGCTTTAAGTCATTTTAATCATATGGTCCTATTTGTACTATTCTTTCTTTTCTTCTTCTTCTTTTTGTTTGTGTTTTGGTTTCTCCTCTCCTTTCTTATTTTCATTTTCATTTTAATTTACTTTATTTTGTTGTTTAATTTTGATCTTTTTTTAAAATCTGTTAAGAGACTCCGGATGTAAACTAGCCTTTTGGTTATTCTGTCATATTTACAGAAGTGTTCATTAATCTGAACAGTCCTTTAAAATTAAACATAAATAAATAAAATAAAATAATTAACTTGTTTTAATGTGTTTGAGATATTCACATTGTGTCTGTGATTACAGCTGTACTCTACATTTATTAATTATTTATCAGAGGCTGTAAATTATAATAATAAACATAATATTAATAATCTTATTATGATCATACGGCTTTATTAAATTAATTTAAGTCAGATAATTTAACATAAATTCCCTCAGAGTCAATCTTATAATTATTTAAACACTCAGCACTTTTATGTTTTCATTAATATATTTAATAAATATAATTTATTCTAAAATAATAAGATTTATATTTTATATGTTGCTTTTCAACATCGTATTAAAATGTTAAATGTGTCCACCCTGCTGTATAACGCCGCTGCTGCTGCAGTTCACATGTTGACCACGTGGTGTCGCTGTGGAATCATCTCTGTGTTTGGAGTGAAAGAATTCTCCACCCGAGAAAATTCCTCCTCTCCGCGTCTGAAAGATTGAATTATATTAAATCATCAAAGAGATTATTTTATTTAAAATTAATCTACAGAAACTCTCAGAGAGGTTTTATTTATCTCAGGGAAGAATCTGAACCGGAAGTGATTTTAGTCTCCTGATTTTTATTTATTGGAAAATCAGAAAACAGAAAACTCAGACAGGATCAACACGGACACATTTATTACTCTCTCTACAGCTCAGAGGACTTCCTGTTAAAAATATTAAAATTATATTTAATGTTATTTTAGAAACGTGTGCGCGCGCGTGTGTGTGTGTGCGTGTGTGTGTGTGTGTGTGTGTGTGTGTGTGTGTGCAGTCTTTTGTCTGCGCGCTGTGCTCTCTCTGCAGAAACATGAGTCCTATATGTTATTAATTATAAACTGAATAAATGAAAGCTGTAGTTTAACTGAGGTAAGTAAACATTCAGAGTTTAATATTATTATTCTTTATTTTCTGCTCAGAGGAATAAAAACTGAAGGATCAGAATCACTCCTCGGTGTCATGAAGCTTCAGAGAAACACGCGCGTTTTTATTTTAATATTTTTAATATTAAACACGTTCAAATATTAAAGGATGTTCCTGATTCTCAGAGAGATGATCAAACCTCTCAGAGGAACATTCTAACAGTGTCGGTCCATACCTTTTAATAACCTTCATTAATATAATATATATTAATAATCTGTAACATGTTTATGATTCAGTTTATCTCTAAGTGTTTTATAATAATCAGTAATGTGTGTGTTTGTGTTTTAAATAGAAAATAAATATTAAAAATGAAATGTGCAAACAGTGAAGCAATTTTAAGAGCTTCAGTGTATTTATTAGTCCGTGCAGAAAGACAGGAAATCTGTGCTTAGAAACAATGTGAGGATAATTTAAAATAATACAATAATTTTTAAAAATCTGATATTTTCAGTCACTTATTTTTGTAAAATTTAAAAAAACACATTTCACTTTGTTTTTTAAATTTTCACATTGAAGATAAATGTGAGAACATATTGTTGTCAAATTCAAAAAACACTTTGTTTTTTGAAATTATTATTATTATTTTAAGTTAAAGAAACACTTTGTTTTTTAAATGCACATTAAAGATCAATGTGAGAAGATATTGTTGTCAAATTTAAAAAACTGTTTTTTAAATTTGACATTGAAGATAAATGTGAGTAGATATTGTTGTCAAATTAAAAAAAAAGCACTTTGTATTTTAAAGATTTTACATTGAAGATAAATGTGAGAACATATTGTTGTCAAATTCAAAAAACACTTTGTTTTTTTGAATTATTATTATTTTTTTAATTTAAAAAAACACATTCCACTTTGTATTTTAAAGAATTCACATTGAAGATAAATGTGAGAATCATATTTTGTCAAATTTTAAAAACACTGTTTTTTAAATTTTCACATTGAAGATAAATGTGAGAACATATTGTTGTCAAATTCAAAAAAAACACTTTGTTTTTTTAAATTAATTTTTTTTTTTTAATTAAAACATTCCACTTTGTTTTTTAAATGCACATTGAAGATCAATGTGAGAAGATATTTTGTAAATTTAAAAAAGCACTTTGTTTTTTAATTTATTTTTTTTAATTTAAAGAAACACTTTGTATTTTAAAGATTTCACATTAAAGATAAATGTGAGAATCATATTTTGTCAAATTTAAAAAACACTGTTTTTTAAATTTGACATTAAAGATAAATGTGAGAAGATATTGTTGTAAAATTTAAAAAAAGCACTTTGTATTTTAAAGATTCCACATTGAAGATAAATGTGAGTAGATATTTTAGTTTTGCAGTAAAATGAAATGCAGAAAGCCAGAAGTTGAAAATAAAGCTATTTTATTGTCAATGCATTCAACATGATTAGATAAACTATCAAGTAGTAAATTTCCGCAAAAGGAAGAAACACTGAAACTATTCCCCACTGACACAAAATCTGACACTTTGTATTTCAAATCAAGAACTTCTGTACACCGTAACGTATAGACCGCATCTTAAATCAATATTATTTGAATATTACATGCACTCTGAAATATAGTCTGACATAAAATCCCCCGTGAGTGTCCGTGTTCACGTCCACATGAAAAACCCGCTGCGCTGTAAACCAGGACCGCGTGTGACTCCGCGTGGACTCCTTCTCTATATTTGCATTTATAGGATATAAAATACGACTTACTGTACATGTACACAGATTTAAATCTTCCCTTTTCTCAACAAGTGCCTCATAAATAGATTCATTTCAAACGTTTGCATACACCCAGAACGTGACGTCTGTACAGGGACCGAGGAAAAACCAGGAGCCAGAGTCCAAAGTGAGAACAAGTGCAAACGGGTGACGAGTGTTTTTAAGTGTCCGCTTAGATCCAGGCCGCCTCACGTCCCTCCGCGGTATAAAATAGTCCCTCCCTGGTGGGTCAGTCAGTTGTGGGAGGTCATGTGACGTGACAGGTGATGCCGCTCCCTGAAGGACTCGTTACAAATGGGGCACTTGAGTTTCTCCTCGCGCCGCCTCTTGACCAGAGGCTCCATGGCGAACTCCTTTTTGTGGTGGGAGCGCATGTGGTAGACCAGGTCCGAGGTCATGCGGAACGAGGCGTTGCACTTGGCGCACCAGTTCTGCGCTGGCAGGCAGAGCGAGGTGAAGGACGGCGGCAGGAGGGTGAGCGCCGACGGCATCTGGAGCTGGATCGGGCCCGAGTTCTTGGGCCAGAAGGCGGTGGCGTAGACGAACGGGTTCTGCTTGGCCATGCCGCCCGGCACGGGGCAGTTGGCGCCCAGCTCGGCGCCCTGCAGCTTGGCGGCGAGGTGGTCGGCCTGGTACAGTCTGCTGGAGGAGATGGTGTCGCCCACCGCTGGGTGGCAGTCCAGCAGCTTGGGCGGCATCACCAGCGGCGAGATCTGAGAGAAGGAGGAGCGAGACGGCTGGCTGAAGGCGCTCTTCCTCTCTCCGCCTCCTCCCTGATGGCCGACGGAGGTGAAGGCGCTGCCCATGGGCGAGGTCTGGGGGGGCTGGGTCTCCGACAGCACCTGCCGGATGTTCAGGTGCTTCTCTGACGGGTTGCTGCTGGGGCGGCCGCCGCCATCTTTGTTCTCAGAGTTGGCGCTCTGCAGGTTCTTGCTGTGGTGTTTCAGGTTCTGCCCGGACTTCTTGACCTCGGTGAAGGCGCTGCGTTTGCCCTCGCCGATCTGCGTGGAGCCGGGCGGGGAGAAGGAGCGGTGGTTCTCCTCCAGGCCGTACGCCCCTCTGTAGTTCTGAGCCGACGTGGCCAGCTCGTCTTTAGACTTGGACTGAGGCAGACCGGGCGCCCGGCGCTCCCTGTCCTCCACCTCGGAGAACTTCCTCTTCCCCGAGCTCTCGCTGCAGACCTCGGCCTCCTTGTCGCTGGGCGGGCTGGTCCGGTTGTTCTCCAGGTCCCGGGCCAGGTTGTGAAAGTCTGTGGAGGGTTTGGTGGCGTCCTGCGGGCCGCTGAAGCCCTCGGAGCGGCCCAGCTTGGGGCTGCTCCTGCTCGGGTTGGCGGCGGGTCGCTCGGGGCCGCTCTCTTTGCTCGGCTCCTCGTCGGCTCCCGTGATGCTCTGCAGTCTCTTGGTGCAGCGGAAGCGGAGGTGGGCCAAGAACGGGAACTCAAACTGGAACTTCTGGCTGCAGTCGGGGCACGAGTGATGGGAGGAACCTGCAGAGAGGAGCGGAGGGTTAGGGTTAGGATGAGTCCAGAGCAGAGGAGCTTTAATCTTTCATCAGTGCAGAGTTATTCTCTGACACATGAAGGGACTGATGTGTCCGTTCATTTAAGAAGCTTTGTCACAATGCAAAGGATTAAATCCAACATGCACAGACACAAGGAAGCCTTCAGAGCTTCAATAGAATAATATAGTCCATGCAGATCTAGGATTCTGGACTCAGGATCCGTGTGTCGCCCCTCACCTTTGCTCTTGGCGGGGGCTCGGCTGGCGCTGAGCAGCAGCAGGTCGATCAGGTCTTTCCCGTACCACACCAGCAGCTCCTCGTCCTTCTCGATGCGGCGCAGCGAGCGGTAGAAGAGCTGCCCGTTCTTCACGTAGGCCTCCAGGTTCTGCTCCTCTTTGTCCCGGGCAGACTGGACCAACCGGAGCCACATCAGACCTTCAGAGGTGCTGTTAGCCGCTGAGGTGTCCACCTGTGCATCAAATACACACACACACATTAATCCAACACTGCGGTGCAACCAGTCAAAATATAAACAACATAAAAATCTACATTCTAATTTAAACTGATAAAAACAGAAGAACTGGACGTGCACTAAAAACCAGACCACTTCAGACCACATCCAGAACAGGCTGATTCAGTGTCTGATTTTTTATCTCTGCAGATTCATTCAAAATGTTCCTTTTTCACATCAAACACTGGAGCAGGAAGAGGATTCTTTTCATGCAATGCTTTCAATCCTCCAGAACCTTCTGACACTTCTCTCATGGATTCACAAATTAAAGAACATTTATTTCATTTATTTCTGAAAACCAACACGACCTCTCTGCATCAGCAGGTTTCATTCCTGCAGGAATTAAATGTTTAACAGATCATGAGGCTGATTTATTGGATTCTGCAGAGATTTATTGACATGAATGTTGTCATAAAGCAAATCATGCATGGACTTATTTTACAATCTCTCTGCAGAGCTGATGAGGAAACAGGAACTGATTCTGTTTCTATGGAAGAAGACCAGGACTGACAGGAACTCAGAGGAGCTTTAGAGATACAGACCGGATTATATTTATATGTGTGTTAGAATAAAGAGGTGATAGAAATAAAGAGGTTTGCATGTAGAGATGGATGTTTAGAGATGGATGTTTAGAGATGGATGAATAGAGATGGATGTTTAGAGATGGATGGATAGAGATGGATGGATAGAGATGGATGGATAGAGATGGATGTTTAGAGATGGACGGATAGAGATGGATGTTTAGAGATGGATGTTTAGAGATGGATGTTTAGAGATGGATGGATAGAGATGGATGTTTAGAGATGGATGTTTAGAGATGGATGGATAGAGATGGATGTTTAGAGGATGGTTAGAGATGGATGGTCAGAGATGGATGGATGTTTAGAGATGGATGGATAGAGATGGATGTTTAGAGGATGGTTAGAGATGGATGGTCAGAGATGGATGGATGGTTAGAGATGGATGGATAGAGATGGATGTTTAGAGATGGAGGGTTACAGATGGATGGATAGAGATGGATGTTTAGAGGATGGCTAGAGATGGATGGTCAGAGATGGATGGATGGTCAGAGATGGATGGATGTTTAGAGATGGATGGATAGAGATGGATGTTTAGAGGATAAATAGAGATGGATGGATAGAGATGGATGTTTAGAGGATAAATAGAGATGGATGGATAGAGATGGATGGTCAGAGATGGATGGATAGAGATGGATGTTTAGAGATGGATGAATAGAGATGGATGTTTAGAGATGGATGGTCAGAGATGGATGGATAGAGATGGATGTTTAGAGATGGATGAATAGAGATGGATGTTTAGAGATGGATGGTCAGAGATGGATGGATAGAGATGGATGTTTAGAGATGGATGGTCAGAGATGGATGGATAGAGATGGATGTTTAGAGATGGATGGTCAGAGATGGATGTTTAGAGATGGATGGTCAGAGATGGATGTCAGAGATGGATGAGTACTGACCCTGAAGATGTAGGGCGCGGTGCGCTTGTCGGTGGACTTGAGTGCGATGAAGGCGATGCTGTCGTACAGGGACGTGTGGCTCAGCACGCAGGGCCCGAAGATGGCGTTCTCCGGGATGTCACAGGTCGTGAACACGCTCGTGAAGATGTCCGTGAGACACTGCTGCACCGCTTTGGCGTCCCCGTCCCACACCAACTTCTGGGAGCTGGACTCCTCCATGTCTGTCTGCGGGGACACGAGGGACACGGGCGGACACGTCAGAGGTCAGGTGGTCACAGAATAACACAGGAGGGGTCTCTATGTCCCACATCACAGATTAAATATCAACTTAGATATAACCTTCAATATCATCTTATATATAACCTTAAATATTAAATATCCTCTTAAATATCATCTTATATGTAACCTTAAACATCACAGATTAAATATCAACTTAGATATAATTTTATATATCATTTAAATATCATCTTATATATCATTTTAGATATCAGATGAAATATCCTCTTAAATATCATCCTAAATATCATCTTAGATATCACCTTAAACATCACAGATTAAATATCATTTTAGATATCATCTTAAATATTAAATATAACCTTAAACATAATTTTAAATCTGATCTAATATTCTCATGAGGAGTGTTTCCTGCAGCAGAGTGAGTGTGTGTTCCTGGGATAGATCTCCTCCCTGACAGATTGCAGAGAGCAGCAGCTGTCATGGCGCGTTTGGGGCCCTCTGTTTTTTTTTAATTTATTTGGCCAGCTTTCTAATTAATTCAAACCCGTTAATAAGTTCATGAAGGCATCACCTTCAGCATCCTGATCGCGCGCTTTCATTTGTTCTCAATTAAAAACAAGAATTATAAAATAAAGAGGAAAAAAAAAAAACGAGCTTCAAACATCAAAACAAATAAAAATGACATTGAATTATTTTTCTGTGACTGATACAGATATATTTATGTATATGTAATATAAATGTTTTTATTTTCAGAGTAACTTCATGTTTAAATATTTGTGTTATTCCAGATGAAATCAAATTAAATTCAAACCTTTATTTAAATGAATTTGTATTTATTATAATTAGCATCACATTAGCACCGCTGTTAATAGTCTATTATTGATATTAGCATTGTAGTTAAATTAATACATTAGCATGAGCAGGCCTCTGGGGGATAATTACTCTGCGCTCTCATTTAATTGATTTAATTGAATGTTTTTAAAACGAGAGAAAAAATAATTCAATGATTTAAAAAATTGTCCCTGAAGTGTCGCGTGCGTGGAGTCTGATTTACACTGTGTGTTTATTATTATAATATATATGATATTAATGTGTCAGAGAGTGTGAGTGTGCAGCAGGTCAGGACTTCACTGTGTTTATTTGTTTGAATGTGTTGAATGTAAAATAAAGGATCAGTGTGTGTGCGTGTGTGAGTGTGTGTGTGTGTGTGTGTGTGTCCAACCTGGTTAAGGTGGACTGTCAGAGTCACTGACTTCATGTCGGCCAACCTTTCCTCTCCTTCTACAAGCTGCAGCGTATGTCTGCTCATTACCATAATCCAGCACGTTTCCCTCTGAGACTGTAATTAAAGCAGCACGAGCTCTTCATTATTTCCTTTCTCCCTTTCCTAACCTCTTCTCTGTGTGTGTGTTTAGCCGCTCACTCCCTCTCCTCCTCTCCTCTCCTCCTCTCCTATCCTTCTCTCCTTCTGTCTTAGCGCGCACAGTAAATTACGCGCACTGACACTCCAACAGAATAATCACCAGAAGAAATAAATACAATAAAATTAAAGATAATGTTAAAACACCTTTTCTTTTTTTAATTTATTTGATAGAGACAAAACAAAACCTGTGAATCCAGATTTAGCTCTAAGCTAATGTTCCTCTGTGTTCTCTGCAGGAAGATTTAAACTAATGTACAATACAAACACAGCCCATCACTAATAACAGCACATTTAAAATGACATTTCATGTCTCTATTTTCATTCACATGATCACATGATTGTTTTTTCCTTGAGTTATAATTTTATAATTTCAGGTTACTTTTAAAAAACACTGAGGTTTGTTCAGTCTTTAATGTGAGTCAGGATTGAGTTTTATTTTTCCTGCTGCTCTGACTGCAAACACAGACTGTGTAAATGCGGTCTTCCTATACGTGTATCTTCAGAGAGCTCTCCTCTGAATGTGGAATAAAGTCTGCATTTAATTAAATTATTAAATTAAAGATATATTAATATTACTGTCTGGGTTATTTGGACAGATTATTATTGTTGCAGGGATTATTATTATCATTAAACATTAGATATAATAATAATAATGTCTCCTCAGTGTCTCTGGGCCTCCTGCAGGAGGCCCAGAGACACTGAGGAGACATTATTATTATTATTATTAAATAATCTATAATGATAAATGAACAGAATGATCTCTGCATCTGGAGCTGAGCTCCCTCTCTCATTTGGCACAGAGTGAGTAACTGTGCGCGTGCAGCCGGTCCGGGATGACTCCTGGGAACAGATCAGTCCGCGGAGCTGTGTGTGTGTCTGCACGGGAACACTTTCCCTTCAGTGGATCAGTGGAAAACAAAAGAGATAAAGGATCTGTAATAACCCGGGTCACTCTCTCCTCAGGTTCGGGTCTAATCCCGCTGAGAGGATCAGGGTCTGTCTTTACGCGCGAGCGGGGCAGGAGGACAGCTTTAACGCAGAGTCCCCGTGCGCCGTGCAGGGGGTCTGACAGAGTCCGCGTGCACCGTGCAGGGTCTGACAGAGTCCGCGTGCACCGTGCAGGGTCTGACAGAGTCCCCGTGCACCGTGCAGGGTCTGACAGAGTCCCCGTGCACCGTGCAGGATCTGACAGAGTCCCCGTGCACCATGCAGGGTCTGACAGAGTCCCCGTGCACCGTGCAGGATCTGACAGAGTCCCCGTGCAGCATACATTGTCTGAGTACAGAGTCTCCGCGCGCCGTGCAGGGTCTGAGTACAGTCTCCTCATGAAGCAGAATCAACACTGAATATTCTAGAGAGGATGAAGACCTCAGCTCAGGGAGAGAGCAGGGACACAGCGCGGACTGGGGTTTGGGGGGTGAGCAGAGATAGGGGGGTGGGGGTGGGGGTGGGGGGGTGTTGAACCCGCATCTGCTAAATCCGAGCCAGCCTGAGAACTGTCCTAAATCAGCGCGGGGGCCGAGCTGCTCCAACATCTCAAACTGTGCACACACACTCCGCTCTGCACATCACACACACACACACACACACACATCACACACATCACACACACACCTACCTTTCAATCGACGAGCAGGAACAATAATCCACAAATCAACGAGCGCGAGGCTGCGGATCAAACCCCGCGTGCTCCTCCAGTTAAAAAAGCCCAGAGAAAACCAGCAGGGTACTGATGGAGAGGAACCAGCAGAGACCTGATGGAGAGGGACCAGCAGAGACCTGATGGAGAGGAACCAGCAGAGCACTGATGGAGAGGAACCAGCAGAGCACTGATGGATGAGAGGATGGAGAGGGTGGAGAGGTTGCTGCGCTCCCGGTCCGTGCTGTCAGTACATCCCTCCCGGTGTGGAGACAGTGACGGTGCTGCTGCTGCTGCTGCTGCAGAGGCTCACGGACAGTGTGTCTGTGTGACCGGGCTGTGGTCGAGAGAGGAGCTCTGACACACTGAGAGAGAGAGAGAGGGGGAGAGAGAGAGAGAGAGAGGGGAGCACTGATACACACACAGATGGGGCCCGGTGCTCTGGCTGACTGACACACCGACACACACTTTTTGTTTGCGGCACATAATCCACCCAATGAGGCGTGTCACTCTGACTCTCCTCCCTTTAACTCTTCACTGGCTGACTGTCATCTGATGAGATTTATGGACAGGCTCAGGGATAAAGACCCCCCCTCCCTCCCTCCCTCTCTCCCTCTCTCTCTCTCTCTCTCTCTCTCTCTCTCTCTCTCTCTCCATTATTATTATAATTGTAATCACTGGAGTTGGTTGGTGGCTGTGTCAGAATGAAGTGGTGTTTAAAGAGTCAAATGTTGGACTGAAAGAAGGAGAAGATGAGGACAGAGTGATCTGAGAGCAGGACTCACACACACACACACACACACACACCTTACTATCATTATAATAATAATAATATTAAATATGAGTCACACTGCAGCCTCCTCCTCTCTCTTCAGTCTGTCTCTATGTTCATGCTGATCAAACCTCCTCTGAGTCTCTAACATCAGAAGCTCCAGAGCTCAGGGAGCTCAGTGAGCTCGACCTCCCGGCCTGAGCTGCTCTCATCCCGGGCATCCTCAGCGCGGAGCTCCGCTGCTGGGTGCAGTGTGCTCGGGCTCACATAGGGGGCGCCAGTGTATAATCTGCATTCAGTGCAGGGAGGATGGAGGGATGATGGAGGGATGATGGAGGGATGATGGAGTGACTGAGTGACTGAGAGGAGAGCTGCAGGTGCTCGACTCATGATGAGAGCTTTGTTTTTTTTTGTGTTTCTGCAGACTTTTTGTTTCTGCAGACTAACAGGATGTGAACAAATATATTCTTTATTAAATGCATGTTTTAATTTAACCTTTTAAATTCAATGCATCCATTATCACTCATGTTATATCAGGATTTAAGACAAACAGAGATTTATCTATTATCTGCTAAAAGAGAGAGACGTTAAACTGAAGTAAAATCAACTTAGGAGGGATTCAACAAATAAATAGTTTGGTTCAATAATTTAAACATTTAAAAAGAATTAAAGGTTTATTACAGGGTTTAGTTTTTGTTTTATTTTATTGTCTTTATTGTAATTTTGGGGCAAAAACTCTGAGACCTTTAAACACGTTAATAAAATCTGATGAAACCATAAATATCATCTGAAATCACAAAAAGCTTGAAGCTAATTAATATTCATGTTTGCATTCCTGCCTTTCTGCACATGAATCAGTTTTATTCTGTTATTAAAATAAGTTCACTTCCAGGAAATTAAAATAAATAACCTCTGAAGTTATGAGAATTTAAAGATGTCTGCTTAAAAACATGCGATGGATGAACCTCCACACGGGTTCTCTTCATTTCTAAAACTCAGAGAGAAATTTAGCATCAAGAGAGAAATGTTAAATTTGGTGTTTGACTTGTGATGTAAGCAGAGAGGTCAAAGGTCACATGCAGTCCTTTTGCATGAGTGTTGCAGGAAGTGATCAGGAAGGAAGGATGCAAAGTGAAGAAGAAGAAGTGTGTGTGATTTATTTTGCCGTTGTCTAAGTGGATCACTCCTCGGCGGTTCATAAACTAGCAGCAGAAAATATCTGAAATAATGAAAGTGATGATTAAAGTCTGAAACAGCATGAAGCATGAAGTCAGAGCGGTTTACACGTCCATCAAACTAACGCTTCTCTTTGAGCCGCTCTGCTGAAAGTAAGAACCTGCTGAACGCTCCTCTCTGCAGAATCAGGATCCTGAAATGTTCAATTATTTCACAAAAGACTCCAAAAAATTCAGATCAAATATTTAAAAAGCAGCGGTGGAGTCGCCCCGACACTTTGATGCTTTGATTAGTGAAGTCTTGTTTGTCTTTTCTCTCATGCTGCCTGTTCACTGAGACTCCAGAGATCCTCCACGCCGTCTGATCACACAGGAAAGGAGGGATGAATGTTGCAGCTGCAGAGAGATGGCAGCAGGTTAAAGGTGCATTTAAGATGAGGTGCATATAAAAAAACATCCCATAATAAACTCAGGAAACACAGTGAAGTGAATTCACAGAAACACACAGCATGAATAATAAAGAACAGAAGTCACAGCTCGGTGAGAGGCGCAGCTTCGTGGACTCATGTGGACTCTTTCTGAAGGTTTCAGCCACTCCATGAATTTAATATCTTTAAGTGTGTGTGTAAACAGAAACATGTGTGTGTGTGTAAACAGGAACATGTGTGTGTGTGTGTTTGAACAGAAACATGTGTGTGTGTGTTTGAACAGGAACATGTGTGTGTGTGTGTGTGTGTGTGTAAAATAAAGGAACCTATGAGATGTTGTCTCACACAGAGTAAAAGTCACACTCGCTCTCAGACCTGCTTCCTTCTTTTCTTTCTAACTCATTTTTTAAATCTCTCAAAATTAAATTCAGGAAACACAAATTTGACCTAAAATTTAAATCCATGCAAAGTGAAACACGCAGATCTGTGAGGGAGAAACAAAGCCTTTAATTTCCAAAGACGATATTTCTCTGAGTTAAAGTCTGAATAAATTAAACATTTTGTTTTCATGGAGGAAAAAGAGACGCCTGGAGAAAGAGGGAAAGAAAACATGAATCTCTCTCTTTCATCAAACTCACACATTTCAGAGGCTGGGTGTGTGTGAGAGTGTATTCACAATACCAGAGTGATTGTTGGATTTTACAGGGTGTGTGTGTGTGTGTGTGTGTGTGTGTGTGTGTGTGTGTGTGTGTGTGTGTGTGTGTGTGTGTGTTTAAAGATTCACAGTTGAGGCAGCAGTGTGTCTTTGAATCATCTGACAGCTGTATTGTTTCCTGAACACGCTCTCTTCTGTTCACACTCACGTATCAGACTCCGATAATGAAGTCAGGACTCGTATTTTATTTACTGAGGAGTTTAATTCACTCACACCAAAACAGGAAATGAAAAGTCGGCGGTGTAACTTGAGAAATGAAATACGAAGAGAAGCTTGAGGATCAAATACGAGGATTTAAAAAGGACAGACTGCAGCTTTGGCCTCATAAATGAAAAGGTTAATTTAAATGAAAGGGTTAATTTTCTTCATGAGGTCACTGTGGGACAGATTCAGCTTTTAGCATCCTTTAGCCTCAATGTTAGCCTGATGCTACCACCTATATACCAAAGTAAACATGCTAATATTAATGTTTCAGTGAGTGATTAATAAGCTAACATTACTCACCACTGAACTATTAATATATTATTTTAGTCTGTACATATTAGTCATGCCTACTTGTTGTTAGTTTGTATTTATAGTTGATGTTATTGTTATTATATTATATTTATATTTGTAGGTCTTATTCTTATGTCTTGTACAAAGAGAGCACAGTTAACCAAAGTCACATTCCTTGTGTGTTGAAGCAGACCTGGCCCATGAAGCTGATTCTGATTCTGATTGAATAAAAAACATCAACATGTTTACAACCTTCAGAATGTCAGTGTGAAATATTTCATGCTAACCTTAGCATTAGCATACCTTTCACTTAGCTTGTTCCAATGCTACCTCCCATCATACACTCACATACATTCAGATAATATTCACCTGAAACTTAACATTTAGACAACAATTTATTTTAACATTGCAACAGGCTCAATCATGCGATCAAAATGTTAAAATAAATGAAAAACACTTAATTTTTTATCTCATTTTCCAAACACCACTGATGATTAGAGAACCTTAATATCGCCGTGACTCAAAATCGGTGTCAACAACAAGCGTGTCCGGACGTGTGCGTCACTTTTAAGTGTCCTCTGGAAACACTTCTGTTGTGTTGGGGTCTTTGCAGTGTGTTTTCTGAATGCTGCATGTGTTGTCAGATTGATGAAGATGTTTTTCTTACTTTGTTTGTGTTTTGTTTTTTTGCATGTGTTTTCTGAAGTTGCAGTGCTGTGAGCTCTCAGGGCCACCGTAGATGTGGATAAAGGCCTGTGTGTTAGCGTGGATGTTAACGAGCTAACGTTTACTCATGAATATTATAACTTCAGAGTGTTAGAGAGGAATGTTTCAGATTAACCTAAGTGTTAGAAATCAAATGCTAGCATAGCTCAGTGATTAGCTACGTGTTCAGAATAACTGGATGTCAACTAGCATGCAACATTTAACACTAATATTCAAAAGGTGTTGTTTGAGGTAAATGTCAGCAGCAGAGCCGGTCCTGACCGACTTGGTGCTAGGAAAGATTTTAACTGGTTCCCCTTGTGTTATAACAAACTCCTACAATCACATCACACATACACTGAAAGACATCCAGCTTCATGTTTTACAGGTTTCCTTTGTTTTAAAATAAAAATGACCTCTGAAAGAACATTAATAACATGGTAATAACACTGATATTTAATACTGAACATTAATAACATGGTAATAACACTGATATTTAATACTGAACATTAATAACATGGTAGTAACACTGATATTTAATACTGAACATTAACATGGTAATAAAACTGATATTTAATACTGAATATTAATAACATGGTAATAACACTGATATTTAATACTGAACATTAATAACATGGTAATAACACTGATATTTAATACTGAACATTAACATGGTAATAACACTGATATTTAATACTGAACATTTATAACATGCTTATAACACTGATATTTAATACTGAACATTACTAACATGGTAATAACGCTGATATTTAATACTGAACATTAATAAAATGGTAATAATACTGATATTTAATACTGAACATTAATAACATGGTAATAACACTGATATTTAATACTGAACATTTATAACATGGTAATAACACTGATATTTAATACTGAACATTAATAACATGGTAATAACACTAATATTTAATACTGAACATTAATAACAGGGTAATAACACTGATATTTAATACTGAACATTAATAACATGGTAATAACACTGATATTTAATACTGAAATAATATGGGGACCCTTTTCTGCCTTGATGAAAAGTGTTGAGCTGTCATGATGATGAGGAGAAGGAATAAGTTCTCTCTGATAGAAACCTCATTACATGTTGACTGAAGATAATATGGAGATAATATAATATCTTTATTTTTTGTGTTTTACTCTTTCATGTTATTTTAATTTATATTTGAATAAAAGCTGGCTTTTGGTCTGAGAAGAAGTTTGTTTTAATATTTGTTGGTGTGTGTTTTGGTTGAGAGGCACACATCAGTTTGTTGTTTTGTCATTAAAATGTGTAAAAAAAAAAAAAACTCAATAAATATGTTGATTGAAAAAACACAGATATTTAGAAGGACAATAATTATACAGTTTAAAAATGCATAATGTAATAGTAGAATTTCTTCAGTCATTATATAACACAATAATATTCACAGTGCAGACACTTTAACAAAGCAACAGTCCTGTATGAAGTGGAGACTGAAAGGCAGAAACTAAATGTTTATTTAGCATTTAGAAAATAACTGTTCTTCATACTGTGTGTTTGTTTTTAAATAACCTGGTGTTACATTTTTATCATGCAATAACTTACCTTATCTATTATCAGATAGAAGTGTACATAGTGTGTATGTATCTGTAATAGTTGACATATTTTATTGTATTTTTACTTTGTTTTATTTTATTACATTATATTTTACCCTTGTCATTGCTATTACTATTACTGTTGTTATTACATTGTTTAACTATGTTAGTACATTGTTGTATTCCCCGTCCCGTGTTGTAAGCTGCTGTAACAAAATAATTTCAAACAAATAAAGTCTATCTCTATCTCCATCTCTATCTCCATCTCTATCTCCATCTCTATCTCTATCTCTATCTCTATCTCCATCTTCATCTCCATCTCTATTTAAGCCTATCCTACATTTCTATCTAACTAAGCTAACAGTTTCCAAAGTGTAAAGAAAACAACAACATAAACAAAAACAAGTAAATCATGAACACTTAACAGATTCAATATTGAGCATGCAGCGATTAGCATTTAAGCTAGCTAGCATGGCTAAATGTTGCACAGTCTGATGAGAGCTGAGCGTCGTGTCAGATATGAAGCTAACCGCTCTCAGCTGCAGCAGGTGAAGCTGAACCCGTGTGAGCGACGTCCAGTCAGGATAATCAACCTCAGAGAAATCAACTCCAACACCATGAAGAGCCGTCCAACACTTCCTGCATGAAGAACACATTCCTCCGTCTCTCAGCCAATCACCTGTTGAATAAATGTTCAATGAGTTCAGCTGATCGCTGCCCGCGCCATCTTTAATTCCCTGTCATCATCCCTCCATCCATTATCCACCCAGCGCTGACAGGATCATATTTATATCATGGATCAACAGGCGTTCTTCTTCTTCCTCACAAACTTCTGAACTGAACTTTCTCTTTCATGTGTTCTCTGTGATTTCACACTCTGAGCTAATGAGAAGTTAATCCCTTCCTTTCATTCAGCAGCAACAGAAGCGCGTGTGTGTGTGTGTGTGTGAGCTGATTCCAGCAGACACACACTGACAGCGCCGCGGCGTCCCGCTCGGACTGTCACCTCGTCAAACGTTCAGAGGAGGAGAGAGGAAGAAGAAGAAGCTCAGGAGACTCCGGGTTGATCTTTGATGAGTAAACACATCAGAGGAGAAACACAGATATTCATGGAGACGTGGTCGTCTGTGGACGCTCTGACAGTTATTGTTTCCTACAACGCTCTTTAATAAATCACACCTTCAGACGTGTTTCTACAGCGGTCAGACTCACATCAATAACACACAGACAGGACACTCTGTTCCTTCACATCTCTGGACCTTCTGGATTCATCCTGACCCGCTTCACTGAAGGGCCAGACCTGAACCTGGACACGAACCGGGACAAGAACCTGGACACGAACCTGGACATAAACAGGGACACAAACCTGGACTCGAACCTGGACATGATCCCGGACATGAACCTGGACACGAACCTGGACACGAACCTGGACACGAACCTGGAGACAGCCTGGACACAAATCTAGACACGAACCTGGACATAAACAGGGACACAAACCTGGACACGAACCTGGACATGAACCCGGACACGAACCTGGACACGAACCTGGACACGAACCTGGACACGAACCTGGACACAGCCTGGACACAAATCTAGACACGAACCCGGACACGAACCCGGACATGAACCCGGACACGAACCCGGACAGGAACCTGGTCACGAACCTGGACACGAACCTGGACACGAACCCGGACACGAACCTGGACACGAACCCGGACACAAACCCGGACAGGAACCTGGTCACGAACCTGGACACGAACCTGGACAGGAACCTGGACAGGAACCTGGTCACGAACCTCGACACGAACCTGGACACGAACCCGGACACGAACCCGGACAGGAACCTGGACAGGAACCTGGTCACGAACCTGGTCACGAACCTGGACACGAACCCGGACACGAACTCGGACACGAACTTGGACAGAAACCTAGACATGAACCTGGACACGAACCTGGACACAAACCTGGACACGAACCCGGACACGAACCCGGACAGGAACCTGGACAGGAACCTGGACAGGAACCTGGACAGGAACCTGGTCACGAACCTGGAGACAGCCTGGACACAAATCTAGACACGAACCTGGACATAAACAGGGACACAAACCTGGACACGAACCTGGACATGAACCCGGACACGAACCTGGACACGAACCTGGACACGAACCTGGACACGAACCTGGACACAGCCTGGACACAAATCTAGACACGAACCCGGACACGAACCCGGACATGAACCCGGACACGAACCCGGACAGGAACCTGGTCACGAACCTGGACACGAACCTGGACACGAACCCGGACACGAACCTGGACACGAACCCGGACACAAACCCGGACAGGAACCTGGTCACGAACCTGGACACGAACCTGGACAGGAACCTGGACAGGAACCTGGACAGGAACCTGGTCACGAACCTCGACACGAACCTGGACACGAACCCGGACACGAACCCGGACAGGAACCTGGACAGGAACCTGGTCACGAACCTGGTCACGAACCTGGACACGAACCCGGACACGAACTCGGACACGAACCTGGACAGAAACCTAGACATGAACCTGGACACGAACCTGGACACAAACCTGGACACGAACCCGGACACGAACCCGGACAGGAACCTGGACAGGAACCTGGACAGGAACCTGGACAGGAACCTGGTCACGAACCTGGTCACGAACCTGGACACGAACCCGGACACGAACTCGGACACGAACCTGGACAGAAACCTAGACATGAACCTGGACACGAACCTGGACACGAACCTGGACACAAACCTGGACACAAACCTGGACACGAACCTGGACAGAAACCTAGACATGAACCTGGACACGAACCTGGACACGAACCTGGACACGAACAGGGACACAAACCTAGACATGAACCTGGACACGAACCTGGACAGAAACCTAGACATGAACCTGGACACGAACCTGGACACGAACAGGGACACAAACCTAGACATGAACCTGGACACGAACCTGGACACGAACCTGGACACGAACAGGGACACGAACCCGGACACGAACCTGGACACGAACAGGGACACAAACCTAGACATGAACCTGGACAGAAACCTAGACATGAACCTGGACATGAACCGGGACATGAACCTGGACACGAACAGGGACACAAACCTGGACACGAACTCGGACACGAACCTGGACACGAACCTGGACACAAACCTGGACACAAACCTGGACACGAACCTGGACAGAAACCTAGACATGAACCTGGACACGAACAGGGACACAAACCTAGACATGAACCTGGACAGAAACCTAGACATGAACCTGGACAGAAACCTAGACATGAACCTGGACACGAACAGGGACACAAACCTGGACACGAACCTGGACATAAACAGGGACATGAACCTGAACACAAACCTGGACATGAACCTGGACATGGTTTATTTTTGTATTAGTTTATTTGACAGGGGCGATGCAAAACAAAAGAAAGTGTGAATCCAGAGTTAGCTATAAGCTAATTTTCCTCTGTGGTCCCTGGGAGGAAGACGTAAATGAATGAAACAATACACAGGCTACTCAACACAGTCCATCACTAATAACAACACATTTAAAATTGTCATTGTCTCTAGTTTGATGCGTTCAGATGATCACATGAGGGTTTTTCCTTGAGTCATATTTTCAGTTGACTATGATCCAGTCTAAGTTTGTAAGACTGTAGAGGTTTGAATCTGAGATCTGAAATCATGAATAAATCTCTTCAGAGGAAGTGAAGCTTCACCATCAAACTGTGAAGAAACAATTAAACATTAAAATCAGAAATCACTGAAGTTTGTCTGATTATTGTAAAACAGTGAACTGACTGAGATCTCTGTTTGATCATTACACTGAAAAAATTCAACCTTAACAAAAAGTGTTTTTGTCTCATTTATGGCCCAAATATTAAATTACACTTTAAAAAATGAAATAACAAAATAAAGACTGGATTGACTTTAATGTGACTTTATTCCACCAATGCAGCGAGTAAAATATTCCTGATACATTTCTTGAATTACATTTTCAGAGTGGCAGATATTAACAGTGATGACAGATTTGACCAGAGAAATAAATAAATAAATGCACTTAACATTATAAATTGCAATTGTTAATTGGGGACTGTGCAATAATGTGAATGTTGAATGCTGCGTGTGTTTGTATTTATTATTTATGTTTGTCTGCTGTTCTCTGAGTTTTATTATTTATTTGATTCTCTTTTTATTTATATATTTACTTTTCTTAGTTTACTCTCAATGTCACCATGATTAATAATTCTTGTTACTATTTTAATTATAACTATAATTTTCTTTTAAATCATAATTAAAAACTGATTCTCTTTTTATTCATCTTTTGCACTGATGAGCTGCATTTCAATGTCCCTGTACAACGTAGAGTGACACTACAGATATATTCTATTCCAGTGCGTTGACCCCCTTTGCTGCAGCATGGACTTTAAACAGAAGGTCAAAGGTCAAATCCTGTGTACCTGTACAGAGCTTCACAACATGCATTAGAAACACAGAACATGAGCTCAGATTAAAATACATGAATATTATAAACACACCAGATCAACTGATGGCTCCCTCTCCAGGTTCCCAGAGTTCATCCTGAGGAAGATCTGCCTTTTGTGTTTTTGCACCATCTGCATGGAGCTCACTGCAAAGCACTTTAAAAATGAATGCACTGGTTTCTGTTAATTATTTTAAATCATTAGTTTTAACATTTTTAACCTCTGATTGCACCTGTTTTCACTGACTTTGTGTAACATTAATTTTGAATGGTTGTAACTTTACTTTTAATTGTTGTCTGTTTTTAAGTGATCATCTTTCTTTTAAGGTTATATATTTATTTGCTCGTCATGCATTTTAATGTTTCTTGTATTTGCTCATCATCATTGTAAAGGAGGGTTTTGCTCTCAGTGATTTTAGAGTTTAAATAAAGATAATAACACAGACTGAACACACCGAGGGTTTCTTCATTTAGAAATGTAGTTTAGTTTTTTTCTTTATTTGTTTTGACTTTTCTTTTCTTTGTTTCAGTTTTTTGTTGTTTTTTTAGTTTAGTTTGAAATTGCTGAGTGTCACTTTAATTAAGCTACAACAAGTATCCTGCCAAAACCATGAGGACTATCAGCGTAACCATGACAAACTCAAGGTCAGACATTAATGTAATAATTGTTTTAATTGAGTTACATTCAGTACAGTGTATTAAACCATGTCTGCCTCTCTCTGCTCTCTCTGCTCTCTCTGACACCCTGATGGAGGATAACCTCTGAGCTTCTGAACGACATGTTCAGATAACAGCTACGAGGTAAGCATTCAGGTGCAGCTGATCAGACGGGTGTCAGCGGGCGACCACGTCACTGAAGCTGACAGAGATATTTAAGAGAGAGAGAGAATCACACAGAGCTGAGGATGAGACTGAAGCAGAGGAGTTAACTATAGAGCCGGTGAACAGGGAGACCAGGACTCAGACTCTGGTTTTAGGGACGTCCTCGGGTTGGTGCTCCCTCAAATGTGTCGTATATTTTCATCACACATTTCTCCAATCTTTCATTTCACTGAATATATTTTAATTCTCAATATTAAAGCTCTGAAACATGATTCAGGAGGATAACACAGTGTCAGCTTTTTAACTTTAAATCATCTGGTGTTTGTTTTTATTTCTTTATATCAGAAACTCTCTTTTCTGCAAAGCAACAAAATAAAGATGCAGATATTTGATTTAAATGCAGACCTCTGTTCCTTCTGTTTATCATCAGTTCATTAAGACGGTTCAGGGAGAGGTCTGAGAGAAGAGGTCTGAGATAAGAGGTCTGAGAGAAGAGGTCTGAGATAAGAGGTCTGAGAGAAGAGGTCTGAGAGAAGAGGTCTGAGATAAGAGGTCTGAGATAAGAGGTCTGAGATAAGAGGTCTGAGATAAGAGGTCTGAGATAATGAAGACATGGAGGTGAAGAAGAGGAGCCGACACGGTGGAGGAGGAACAGCAGACAAAGTGAGACAGGACTGTGGATGTTAGAGAGTCAGCGTGGTTCCTTTCCTTTCAGTCTCCAAAGGAGGGCAGAAGAGGAGAAGAAAGAACGAGCCGTGACTCTCAGAAGCAAAGAGGAAGTGTTTCAGTGTGTGTGTGTGTGTGTGTGTGTGAGAAAGAGAGATAGAGACACACACACACACACTGAAAGAATGCCAGTGACAGTAGAAGAGTCAGTGAGAGAGGAGGACTCACAGACGGCCGTTCAGAGAGGTCTTATAAAAATAAAGTCCATCCTCTCGGTGATATAACAACACGGTGACTCAACCTTCAGCCGGTTCAGGACGGATCTGAAATTAGCAGCATGAAATCCTCCTCCGTCACACAGGAAGTGATGTGTGTTTGTTTCTGGCTCATGTTGAATACACAGAAAAGAGCGGGCGGTTCAGAAAGAGACAAAGAAGAACGGGAAAGTTCTGAACGCTGTTATTTCACCAACAAGTCAAGAAATGAGGACGCAGAGAGAGGAGTGAACGCTCAGGCTGATCACAGAGAGACGTGTGTGTGTGTGTGTGTGTGTGTGTGTGTGTGTGTGTGTGTGTGTGTGTGTTCTCACAGAGACGCATGAAAATACTGAGAACTGAGACTTTACATGGATCAACAGAACCTGTGTGAAGTGTTCGAGGAGCACTCTTCATGGACACACTCCTACAGCAGAACCAGGAGTTACAAATATACAGCCCAGTTTGAAATGTCTAAATATCCTCATATTTAATATCATGCACGGATGAATTCCTAGGATCGATTTGCATGAAATTAATATTTTTTGTGACCTTTGAAAAACTGTTGAAATCAGAAATTGATGCACATACAAGCAAAACAGAAGAGGTGCACATTGGGACTTCACCCTAACCCTAATCCCAAATTAAAAAGGGTTTTATGTAGAGTGAGATAAATCACCTCTCTTTGTTTAAATTCAAAAACATTTACAACCAACAAACTCAGGGCTTCACTCAGGAGGACTAAATCTGAGTCCTGCATCAGATCAAGACTCATCCTCAAGGGATTAAACAACAACAGGAAATAAGGCAAAAACGCCCCGCCAAAATAAAATTAAAAAACAGAAAAAAACAGAGTCCACTAGAGTGTCTCCTGCAGTTCCTCCAGAGTCCACTAGAGTGTCTCCTGCAGTTCCTCCAGAGTCCACTAGAGTGTGTCTCCTGCAGTTCCTCCAGAGTCCACTAGAGTGTGTCTCCTGCAGTTCCTCCAGAGTCCACTAGAGTGTGTCTCCTTCAGTTCCTCCAGAGTCCACTAGAGTGTGTCTCCTGCAGTTCCTCTAGAGTCCACTAGAGTGTCTCTCCTGCAGTTCCTCCAGAGTCCACTAGAGTGTGTCTCCTGCAGTTCCTCCAGAGTCCACTAGAGTGTGTCTCCTGCAGTTCCTCCAGTGTCCACTAGAGTGTGTCTCCTGCAGTGAGTCAGTCCCCATAGAGCCCCATGTTAAAAACAGTTTGGGTCTCTATAGCTCATTTCTGTCGTCATGGCGACTGTACGGCTGAGTTTATAAACAGCAGGTGAAGGAGGTCGGATTGGGGGCGTGGCCTCTTCTCAACTTTATTTATAAAGCATCTTTCATATATTGAAGCTTGCAGCACAAAGTGCTTCACTAAAGAACAGAGAGAGAAATTAACAGTGATAGGTAAAATAATAAAACAAGTTAGAAGATGGTGATCATAAAAGAACTAGAAATAAAATAAAATAAGTAATAAAGGAAGGGTACGGATCTCTCCTTGAGGATGTCTCTTTTTGTTCTCTGTTTTTAGTTCTGGTCCCTGTGTTTCATGTTCAGTGTGACTTCCTGTCCTCGTGTGTTTCCCTCCTTCAGATCACCCTGATCAGACTCACCTGAGTCCTCCTGTGTTCACACCTGAGTTAATCACTGTGTGTATTTAGTTCCTCTGGTTCCCTCTCCCTGGTTGGATCATTGTACGTCTCTCTTGTGTTCTCTGTGTCCTTTTGGACTTTTAGGATGTCAGTCTTTTGTTTGAACCTTTTGTTCTTTTATTAAATTATCTAGATCATAAATGATCTTTTAATTTTAAAACTGCCCTCAGGTCCTCCTTCAGTTTCTCCCCGTCCTGACAGAAAATCATTTCAAGTTGAACAGATGAGATAAATAAATAATGAAATAGATCCCTCTCCACGAGCTTCAGAAATCAGTTACTGTGAAAGCTATAAACTATTACAGAATGAGTGTTCACATCTCAGAGTGTTTACAGTATTTACAAAGTTTTTATTTTAACCCTAATAACAGTGTTTTTCTAAATGTTTGAAGCTTGAATTAAACTCATTAAACATGAGCTGCTCGGTGTTCTTCTAGGTTCACATTCTCTCCAAACGCTCTAATTTATGCAGCGTTTTCTACAAACTCTGAATTCTGTCTGTTTAAAATATTAAAAAACAAAATGTAGTTTCATTATTTGAAGACGTTTTTTACTAAATACTATATTTTAAACAAAATAATAAAGACAATCAGAGAGGGTTTCCTGGTTTTATTTGATCAAGGTGTCTTGCAGGGTCCTGATTTTATTTTGTTTTTATTTTGTTTTTAATTTAGTTTTTCTTCTTTATTTCTTTAACCAGCTCAGAGACTCATTGAGATTTAAAACCTCTTTGAGTGACCTGGCCGACACGGTTACAACACAACAAGCACACAAACATCACAAACAGAACACGGTCACAGCTTCACATGGTTACATGGTTACACAGAGCAATCACAAGATCTAATGGAGCCTGTTTCTCTGTCTTTTATGAGTGACTTGAATTCCCCCAGAGTTACAGGATGTGTCAGGTTCAAGTCCTTCTGCACATCACTCCAGGTAAACAGGGCTGAAGAGTTCTGACTCTCTGGACCTGTGACTGTACGATGTCCTGAGAGTCTAAGGTCATACCTGCTGAGGTTTCTACACATGTGAACACACAGTCATGGAGGGAGAAGTCCAAGAATAGATTTATGAATAAAGATCAGTGAGAGAGTCTGTAGCCGGACAGAGATGGACAGTGTGTGACGGCGTATAAGGAACAGGGATGTACAGGATCTGATGTCTTTAAGAACTGATCAGGAGCATTCATATGGATCAGGTCTACATAGTCCAACAAGGGAAACAAGTCCTGGTGATCAATGTTTTCTGACTTTCAATGAAAAACAGGATTTATTTCTAAAGAAAAGAAACCCAATTTCAGCTTCAACTTCCAACGAGTTGGAACGATTTTTTTCAAATTTTAATTTAATTTCTATTTGTTTTGAATTTATTTTTATTTTTATTCATTATTTGTTTTAATTTCGTCTTTGTTTTGTTTTATTTTGTTTTATGAATTCAATTCAATTCAAAGGTTTTTATTGTCTATTTTCACTGTATATATATGAGACATACAGGAAAAACAAGATGCTGTTTCTCTCTTTGAGCTTTTAAATATCAAAAATTTAAAAATAAAATATAATAAAATACAGATATAAAAAAACAGCCTATGCACACAGTGCAGGTAGTGCAGTGACTGTTTAAAAATGGACAATGTAAATAGATAATAGTGTAAATGATATTAAGGTGCAGACAGAATTCAAGATAAGTAAATGATTAATGTGAAAATCATCTTCTTTAATAGTGATGATACTTACACTAACTGTACGGTCTCTTATAATGCTCTTCATTTTGCACATGTCCTTTGATGCACTGTAACTGAGTTTTTAAAAAGCTCTATAATATTATTATTATTATTATTATTGTTGTTGTTGTTATAAACAAAGAGCCCGTGTCTGTTTGGATGATAGGAGGTGAGCTGAAGCTGCCAGCTGAGCTTGTGGAGACTCCTGCTCTGACTTTATTTCAGCCGTCCAACCTCACAATAACCGTTTTAACAATAAGCCAATTATCTGTGATGTAAAGCGTTTAAAGCTAATGTGTGCTTTATTAACCCAGAATAAAAACAACATGAATACATGCAGACGGACTTCCTCTCTGGCAGTTATCTCACATTTAGCTTTGAACGGAGCGAGCGCTTTAATCCCCGCGCTGCACGTTAAATTAACTCGTCGCTCCTGTCCTCGCAGACATCAAATGGATCTGCAGAAAAAAGCAGAAAACACACAGAGGGGGACTGAAAGGAGGAAAAAAACTGGGAAGGAATGAATTAATAATGAGCCACTTTTATACCGGATCCAGCGATTATACAAATGGGGGAAACGGCCAAAAAATATTCTGTATGGCATATGGCACTTCAGCTGCCATATGTGCCAGTTTTCACAAAAATTGGCAGTGACGTCCATGATGGTCAGTAGTAACTGCCAAAAACACAGCGAGGCCTGAACAGAGGGAGAGAGGGAGAGACAGAGAGAGAGAGTGATGGAGAGAGAGGGGGAGGAGGGGGAGGAGGGGGAGGAAGGCTTCAATAGCTTTGTTGGCTGGCGAGGACTCTTCTCTGCACAGCTTCTGCTGCTCGCACTACAAAGAGAGAGAGAGAGAGAGAGAGCGAGAGAAAGGAAGGAGGACAAAGAGAAACTGAGATCAAGAAACATTTCCTCCTCTGTTCGGTCTGTTTGGTCCAGAGCGAGCGGTGCCGCTCGCCTCCTCAGCCTCCGAGCCTCCGAGTGGGCGGGCTGATGTACGTGTGTGATTGACAGCTGAGCCTCTAGGGGCCGAGAGACGCTGCGGTCCCTCTATCCACTGAGTATGAGTCCGTGGTGAGGAGCTGACCGTGCTGGACTCTGGAGATGAACCAGGAAGTGAACCCAAATCTAAAAACTGTATGAACAACACCTGGAGAGCAGAGAGGGCGGACAGGTCTGAGGATGGATTCAAACATAACGTCAGTTTCCAAACATGAGACATCAGAACTGTTCTCTGCATGCTTCCATACTTAGCATAGCATAGCTTAGCATTGCATAGCATGGTGTAATAATAATAATAATGCATTTTATTTATAGGTGCCTTTCTTGGCACTCAAGGTCACCTTACAACATTAAAACAAACAGAGTTTAAATAACAAACAGGAAGTGAAGGGACAGAGGAGTTGTGGTCAGATGGTGTAATCCAGTTTAAACAGATGAGTTCTGAGTTTGGATTTAAAATGTGGGAGTGAGTCAGTGTCACCGAGGTCAGGTAGGAGAGAGTTCCAGAGCATCTGAAGGCTCTGGTCCCCATGGTAACAAGGCGAGCAGGGGGGACAGTGAGGTGGATGGAGGAGGAGGAGTCTCTGAGGGTGTGGACGGGTGTGGCAGTATGGAGGAGGTCAGAGAGATATGGAGGGGCCAGGTTGTGTTTGGATTTGAAGGTGAGGAGACGTTTAATATTGCGGAGGTGAAAGTAGTTGACGTGGTTGATATGGGAGGTGAGGATGTCGAGGATGACACCCAGACTCTTAACCTGAGGGGAAGAGGAGCGAGTTGGGGATGGGAACAGAGAAGTCATGGAGTTTGTTTGATGTAGATTTTGTGCCAATTAGAAGAAGTTCAGTTTTATTGTTTAATTTGAGGAAGTTTGAGGTGAACCAGGATTTTATTTCAAGGAGACAATCAGTGAGGGAAGAAGGTGGAGGTGAGGAGTCAGGTTTAGTGGAGAGGTAGAGCTGGGTGTCATCAGCGTAGCAGTGGAAGTGAATATGATGTTTAGGGAAGATGTGACCAAGAGGGAGGAGGTAGATGATGAACAGCAGGGGCCCCAGGACAGAGCCCTGAGGTACACCTGAGGTGACGGGGACTGGATGGGAGGTGAATGATTTAAGTTGAATGAACTGAGTGTAGTTAACACTTTAAAGTCCGTTCTCTGAATCCAGAAGCAGAATGAGTTCATACAGCGTCTCTCAAACCTCTTTCTCACCAGCGTGAACCGGGTTGTATTCCCAGGCTGGTCCTCGCTCTGGTTCAGAGCTGGTTGAACTCATGAACCAACGTTTGTTTTCCCGGCCTCTCGATCCCGTGGAAGAGTCACGCCATGACGTCAGATTTACGTGACCGCTTTTCCCTGCAGCTCTAGCGTGAACTTTCCCTCACAACAACAACAAAGATGGAGGACAACGGCAGCTCGTCTCCTCGGCCGTTGTCCTCCATCTTTGTCTTTGAATCCATTAGTCTCTGTGATTCTCTGCAGGACGATGGAGGAAACACGTTTGGGTTGTGTTCTTGATCACGGTAACCCCGCCCCTGACGTAAGCGGTTCTCGGTTCTAGACGAGCAAAGAGTTGGAGCCACTCTGGAACCGGTTTTCCCAGCTGGTAGCCGATATATTTGTCCTTAAAGGAAGCTTTGAGATATGAAGTTAAGGTGTTAACTTAAATTCGGGAGCAGGACCACGCCTAAACCACGTCCTCAATCACCTGACAAATGTAGCCAGCCTACTCAACTGTTCCTCTGTCACTCTTCAACCCTCCCTCCCTCACCTTGCTCTGCTTCAGTTACCCTTTTTCTTCTCCCTTACTTCTCAACTTGTCTTCGCTCTTCTGTGCCCTTGTCTAATTCCAGGTACTGCCTGGGATCAAGATCAGCTCCAGCTAGGATAACACCGAGACTAACCCCCATCCTGAGTCTCCATCTGCTGGGCTATACCACGCACAATAAATCATTACATGTTCAAACTTATAACCTTGGGGCGCTGGTGGCCTAGTGGTCTAGGAGCCGCCACATACAGAGGCTACAGTCCTCGTCGTAGGGGTTGCTGGTTTGATTCCCGGCCGGTCGACCATTTCCTGCAGGTCTTCCCCCACTCTCCACTCCCCACATTTCCTGTCTCTCTTCAGCTGTACCATCAAATAAAGGCAAAAAGGCCAAAAATATAACTTAAAAAAAAAAAAAAAAAAACTTATATCCTTGAGTGGCGTGGTCCTTGTTAGTGATAGTTCTTTCATAAGTCTACATGCGTATCATCTGCATACAGAGTGCTTCATGTTAGCCTACAGGTCACAGATATCCAGTGAAAGGAAGCGGTCCGAGCACCAAACCATGCGGGACTCCATAACCTGCTTTGGCGTGCACAGAGGAGTAATCCTTAAAATGCACAAACTAATGTCCCTTTTCCTCTCCTCAACTCTCCTCGACTCTCCTCTCCTCGACTCGACTCGACTCTCCTACTTGGTTTGTGTCGTGTTTCCACGGTGTGGTTCCTCGTGTCAGATATCAGTTTTTAGTACCTGCTCTGCTCTGGTTCCAAGCGAGCTGAGCCGATACTAAGAGGTGACGTCGACGGACTGTTGGCCACTGATTGGTCAGAGAATGTGGTCACTGAAGAGTCATGAGCGCGACGCCCAACACAGGAATCAAACTGCCATTTTTTAATAATGCAAATAAAAAAAGCCTGCAGCCTTCTTTTGCTTTCCTCTCACCGTGTCCTCCATTGTTGTGTTTGTGATTGTGTTCAAAATGACGTAAGACTGGGCCATGAGTCTGACCCGGTGATAGACTCTACCTCCCATACTACTCTTGGAGGAACCAGGCGGACATTAAGCTGAGTGCAGGCTGAGGTATGAAGGGTTGTTTGGTTCATTAAGCTGACCTGATTGGTTCTGAACCCGTCCCTCGATGGTGAGAAACAGAAACCCTCTGTCATCATGAAACCTGTCTTTAGTCCAGCTTCAGTTAGAACCAGAAACAGGAACATCTTCCTCCCTCACTCCTCATGAAGAATTCTACTGACTGCATCCTGTGTGTGTTTCCAGCTCTGCAGACAAACTGATTATTCTGGGATGTTTTCAAAGAGTGGACAGACCGGTCGCCCGGCTCGACCTGCTCAGGTTTAAAGATCTTTGGATGTTTGATTTCTTTCCTCTCAGTTCAGGATGAAAACACTCTCAGACCGACCTCCCCTCTGCGGCGTACGTGACTCCAAAAGTAAAGTGACAAAAACACTTCCACCGGACGAGCTGAGTGTCCCAGATGACTGAGGAGGAGCAGAGCTGAGGGGCCTTCCTCCAAAAACCTGCCCCCCTTCCTCTCAGCTCCACCACCACCTCCACCACCTCCACCCCGGGCAATCTGCCAGAGCGGCTCAGGGCTCAGAGCGGTGCTGAGCAGCCATGGCACGGCTTAATGTTCCAGGTTCTCTGCCCTGAGGGCGTCCTCTGGTACACAACCTCACAAACAGACAGAGCGCGTGCAGAGGGCCACCGCGGCGCGTCTGCTCCTCCTCCGCCGCCACTCAGGCGTCCTCCAAAACCTTCAAACGCTGCCCCACCTGGCCCTGCTCTCCTTTTCAGGATGATTCAAACGGACCAGGCGCCCAAATCTGAAGTTTGAGAGCCACGCCCTGAGAGACTCCTCCAAGACTCCTGCATGAGGATGAACCCCATGCATGGCTCGGCAGTCTGAGGACGGGTCTGTAGGTTAATGCAGGAGGTCTGGACTTCATTCTGGTCCTTGGAGGATCAAACAAAGGTCTGCAGTTTTTGTGTTGCACTGTTCCTTCCTTTCAGCAGGGCGGGAGGTTTGATGTTACAGAGAGCAAAAACAGGAGATGGAGATGACAAATGATGTGGAGTACCTCGAGGATGGGCTGTCAGCACACACACACACACACACACACACACACTCACACGCCGACAGGCGTGTGAGTGTGTGTGTGTGTGTGTGTGTGTGTGTGTGTGTGTGTGTGTGTGTGTGTGTGTGTGCGCAGCTTCCTTTAAAGTAACCTGTGGGACACAGCTGCTGTGTGGAGGGCATTTGAGATATGTGTGTGTGTGTGTGTGTGTGTGTGTGTGTGGCCCCTCTCAGGCTCCCTGCACAGGGACACCTCTGCGTTCCATAAGTGCATCAAAGTTTGATCTCAAAGAGACAAACACACACACACACACACACACACACACAGACAGGGAGAGTTTTCATGCAGATTTAAACACAGAATAAAGACATAAAGGAAACCTGATCCAGACTTTGGATCCAGGTGTTCAGGGGTGTTCAGGGTGTTCTGGGTTTTTCAGATCCGGTCCGGTGAGAAATACTCAAACAGCGTCTGACTCTGCTAACGAGAAGTTTTGACAGCGACATGAAAAGGCCTCTGCTTGGAGGAGGAGGACCTCAGTGAAGTCTTCACGTGGCTGCAGAGAGAGACGTGCAGCTCTCATGCAGCTGGGTTCTGGATGTCACAGGTTTGCACCACATTGCTGCTCTGGCTCCGGTCCCTGCAGGAAGTCACACAGGAACACAAAGTTTGGAGAAAGAGGAGATTCAGTGGCTTCAAAGCTGCTGAGAGAAATCTGATTTATGACAAATTAAAGATCGTGGATTCTGTGGTGTTTTTTTTAACACATATGTGCTCAAGACTGGTCTGCAGAATGAATGCTTCCCCTCTTTAACTGCATTAGAAACACTGCAGGACATCATCATGTTATATTCAGACATTCTGACTCAGTGCAAAATTAAACAGAAGTTTAAACCAATGAATCTCCAGATTAAGAGAAGCTGCTTTGTGCTGCTGCAGCTTTAAGAACTCTGACATGGGGCTTTGTCTCTGTGTTTTATTCTCAGTTTGCTTACAGGGAGCTTTCCTTGAATAGAATGTGGAGAAATGATGTTCCAGAGTCAAGATCGGATTTTGATTGGGACTTGGCCTGGCTAACATTTTACAGACCTCTCTAAACCCTGAACATCAACAGATTCCCCTCTAGTGGTGTCTCTAGTCCTAAAACAATAACTTCCTCCTCCTCTCTTCTTGTCACATCTTGACACTTTGAGATAAACATGAGTATCATCATGAGTGTTTCCTCATCGTGTAGCCTACATCCGGGGAAACGAAGTGGTCCAAGCACCAAACCTTGTGGGACTCCATAACCTATTTTTGCGTGCACAGAGGAGTAATCCTTAAAATGCACAAACTAAGACTGATCCAGTGATAGACTCTCCCTCCCATACTACTCTGATACCCCTACTAAGGCAGTTTCAGGGTCAGTGATGAATGAATTGAGAAAGAGGGGTTCAGTCTTATCACAGTAATGACGGGGGACACAGAGAGCATCAGTGGTGGTCTTGACCGGTCTTCATATAAACATATAACAGAGTCCGCCCAGTCTGAGACCGAGACAAGACCGAGTACAAATGCTTTTGATTCCGAGACCGAGACCTTAAAAAAAGCAGACTGGAGACCAAGACCGGTCTCGAGTACTACAACACCGTATCATTACCTGAACCCCCTCCATCTCCATCCACCACATCACTCCTGTCCTCCAACAGCTCCACTGGCTCCCTGTTCAGTTCCGCATTCAGTTCAAAGTCCTTCTGTTGACATTCAAGACCATCCACAACCTCGCCCCCCCCATATCTGTCCGACCTCCTCCATGTTCCCTCAGATCCTCTTCCTCCATGCACCTGTCTGTCCCCTCCGCCCGTCTCACCACTACGGGGAGCCGAGCATTCAGCCGCTCTGCTCCCCGTCTCTGGAACTCAAGACCACCTCAACTCAGAAACACAGATTCTTTCCCCCGTTTCAAATCCCAACTCAAAACATATCTGTTCAAAACCGCTTACTCCGTCTGACTCCAACTGCTCTGTCACATTTTAATGTTTCTATTTTTTTCTTACCCCTTGTTAGTTTATATTGTTTTCATTTCTGACTCTGATTTTGTTTCCTTTAATGTGAATTCGTGTTTGTATATATTTCTATCTGTGCGGTGTCCTTGAGTGCCGAGAAAGGCGCCTTTAAAGGTGACATATCATGCAAAATTGACTTTTTAATGGTTCTTTACCTGCAATATGTGTCCCTGTCTACAAACCCCCCGAGAATGAAAAAAATCCATTCTGCCCCTGTTCTGATTTCTCCACCTTTCTGTAAATGTGTGTGAAACCAGCCGTTTCAGACTTCAGTGTTTTTGTTACGTCACAACAATATCCGGTCTGTAACAGGAAGTCAGAGCTCGGAGCTTGTTCAGCCCATAGACTGTATAAAATACAACTCAACCCCTCCTCTGTTTTTCATTCCCTGCACACATGTGTGCTAACAAGGAGCTTAGGAGGGAGGCATGCTAGTTGTAGGCTGTCTTAATAAACACAAAGGTCGCTTTGACTCCCCACGTCTGCAGATTTGAAGATCTAGTGGATGATTTTTATTTATCATGGATAAGTGCTAGCGCTAATTAGCATAGCCACATAGCTGTAGCTGTAGCTGTAGCTGTAGCTGTAGCTGTAGCTGTGTACCAAGACACACGTCGACATACTGACAAATAAAACAACAAGAAACACTAAATCTGTGACCGACCCTTCATAAAAGGTCCTGCTGCCTTTCTGGCAGAGGTCGGGTTTACTCCCCACGTCTGCAGATTTGAAGATCTAGTGGATGATTTTTATTTATCATGGATAAGTGCTAGCGCTAGTTAGCATAGCCACATAGCTACATGTTCGTAGCTGTGTACCAAGACACACGTCGACATGCTGTTAAATAAAACAACAAGAAACACTAAATCTGTGACCAATGGTTCAGAAAGGTCCTGCTACAGGCGCCTCTCCGTCAGGATCAGATTCTGGATCAGATTCAGAGGGTTGAAGTAACGCGGGTCTCTGAGCAGCCGTGTATATTCAGCCAACATGTAAACATTAGATCAACGTGCTGGAGAGCCGAGGCACATCCACTTCCGGAGGGGGCGTGGTCAGAGAGAAAACAGCCTGTGCTGAGGAGGACTGAAGAAGAGGGTTCTTCAGGCAGACCAGAATCTGATTTCAAAGTGTTTTTTTGAGCATAAACTTTAAAGACATGTTTTGGGGACCTCTTAGACCAAGATATGTTGATGAAAAAAGCGTGATATGTCCCCTTTAAATAAAATGTATTATTATTATTATTATTATTATCAACACGAGTTCAGGGCACATCTATTGGTATGTTTTGGGAGCGCCCGCCGGCTGGTTGTTTTTTGAATGGCGTCTCCTCTCGATTATCTACAGTACTACTTGTCTCGACCGGTTTCTGACGCAGTGATACTCTTGAATCATCTGTCCTCGCTCCCTGTCGTTAGTTGCGATGAGGTGGAAACACACTGATAGGCTGACGGTCAAGAGCTGGATCCTCACTTCCCTAGATATAGTTTACTCAGAGCGTTCCACCGCTCGGATGATCACAGTGAGAGATTCATCTTCAGATGTGGGCTGAAAACTGAAAGAACAGATCCAGCCTCTCTGAGGATCTGTGTTGTGGTCTGAGGCAGCTGGTGGTCTCAGTTTGATCTGGGGTTAGGGTTTTTATTTATTTAAATTGTATGTATTTTTTAAATTTCATTTAGTTATGTATTTTATTTTCTGTGTGTACATTAATGTATGAATATCCAAACTGAAATTTGTGTGGCTGCTTAGCCATGTACTTACTTACTGCTGCAAATGTGATTAACCCTAACCCTAAAAGGATTTGATCAAATAAAAAAATCTGACATGAGTGAATTTCTTTCTTTGCATTGCATGTGAAATCTTAACAATGCAAATATTTGTATTATTGCACAATAAATGATGATAAATTCTGACTTTCAGGGCCCCAAGCAGTGACAGCGAGGATCCAATCCACAGGGAAAAAATGATCCTTATTTCTTTTGCATAAAGTAGTTCTTTAAGAAGCTTTAAAGCTCATCGATCTGCACGTGCATCAAGACTTTGATAGATTTACATCAGATAGAGCTCTAAATGAGTCCACAGTGCCATCCTCTAATATCTGCACATTCATCCTCTGCAGTGAGTTTTACCTACAAGTATGAACATTTGATTTTCCTCCCGTCTGTCACGATATAAACAGACGTGTTAGGAAGTAAAACTGCTGTTCTGTCCAGTTTGAATTAAAATCACATGAACCTGTTAAAATAAAAACAATCAGTAATAATTCAGTATCTTTAGATTATCTCCAGACATCAGCAGCTCTTGATCGGTCATGCTCTCCTCCTTCAGGAGCGAGTAAAGAGACCCCTGCTCTCCTCTCCTCTCAGCAGCATATGGCTCACAGGTTTGGAGTGGTGGCATTAATAGAGACAGATAATAAATCCCTCTGGACTCCCTCTGATGGGGGGCGGGGGGGGGGACACCATCCCAGGACATGCAGGCAGTCACCAGGGATCCTTTAACTTCTGACCCTGCTTGACATGGATAACCATGTCTGACCATAATCGCTCTGAAGCCCCCCCCCTCCTCCTCCTCCTCCTCCTCCTCCTCCTCCTCCTCTCCTCGAAGACATTTAGAAGACCCGGCCCCCCCCCCCCACCCCACCTCTAATGAGTGACCCCTGGTTTTAACGAAGCCCTCCATCGCCCCCGGCGCCCTCTTCGCTGGATCCACTCAGGGGTCACACACCCGGGTTCAGCGACCTCGTTCTCGTCACGTCAGGGCCGAGCAGACGGCGCGGCCCTCCGCTCTTTTCTGCACGGCGAGATTTCACAGCAGATTTACCTCATAAAGCAGAATCATCCTCCCCTCTGCTCTCCAGGGAATCCCCCCCCCCCCCCCTACACTCCCCCCTGTGATCTCCTTTGTCTTTGTTGTTGCACGTCTGATCCTGGCACGCACCCCGGCCCAGCCACCAGTCCCCCCGTTTGTCTTATGTGGTTTTTAGGAAGCGGGGTGGAGAGCGTGAGGCTTACTGGAGCAAAGAATGTGCAACGTGTTAGCAGGACGGCTGCCAACAGAGATGATGGACCGCTCCGGGTTTTTAATTGGTCTCATATTCTTGGCCTCATGTGCGGGGACTCAAAGAGAGAGTGGAAGAAGAAGAAGAAGAAGAAAAGGCTTCAGAGGGTGGACGGGATGTGACAAATCAAATTGAATCTTAATTGATTTATAAGAGAAAGAAGACTTTTATCAGATCACCTGATTAAAGAAAGAGAAGAGGAGTCAAAGGAAACAGTCTGAGCACCATGAGAGGGTCTTTAGTCTGGTGGATCTGCTTCAGGAGGTTCAGAGAACACCATGAGAGGGTCTTTAATCTGGTGGATCTGCTTCAGGAGGTTCAGAGAACACCATGAGAGGGTCTTTAATCTGATGGATCTGCTTCAGGAGGTTCAGAGAACACCATGAGAGGGTCTTTAGTCTGGTGGATCTGCTTCAGGAGGTTCAGAGAACACCATGAGAGGGTCTTTAATCTGATGGATCTGTTTCAGGAGGTTCAGAGAACACCATGAGAGGGTCTTTAGTCTGGTGGATCTGCTTCAGGAGGTTCAGAAAACACCATGAGAGGGTCTTTAATCTGGTGGATCTGCTTCAGGAGGTTCAGAGAACACCATGAGAGGGTCTTTAATCTGATGGATCTGCTTCAGGAGGTTCAGAGAACACCATGAGAGGGTCTTTAATCTGGTGGACCTGCTTCAGGAGGTCAGGAGAACACCATGAGAGGGTCTTTAATCTAATGGATCTGCTTCAGGAGGTCCAGAGAACACCATGAGAGGGTCTTTAATCTGGTGGATCTGCTTCAGGAGGTTCAGAGAACACCATGAGAGGGTCTTTAATCTAATGGATCTGCTTCAGGAGGTTCAGAGAACACCATGAGAGGGTCTTTAATCTGATGGATCTGCTTCAGGAGGTTCAGAGAACACCATGAGAGGGTCTTTAGTCTGGTGGATCTGCTTCAGGAGGTTCAGAGAACACCATGAGAGGGTCTTTAGTCTGGTGGATCTGCTTCAGGAGGTTCAGAGAACACCATGAGAGGGTCTTTGATCTGGTGGATCTGCTTCAGGAGGTTCAGAGAACACCATGAGAGGGTCTTTAATCTGGTGGATCTGCTTCAGGAGGTTCAGTGAACACCATGAGAGGGTCTTTAATCTGGTGGATCTGCTTCAGGAGGTTCAGAGAACACCATGAGAGGGTCTTTAGTCTGGTGGATCTGCTTCAGGAGGTTCAGAGAACACCATGAGAGGGTCTTTAGTCTGGTGGATCTGCTTCAGGAGGTTCAGAGAACACCATGAGAGGGTCCTTAATCTGGTGGATCTGCTTCAGGAGGTTCAGAGAACACCATGAGAGGGTCTTTAGTCTGGTGGATCTGCTTCAGGAGGTTCAGAGAACACCACGAGAGGGTCTTTAATCTGGTGGATCTGCTTCAGGAGGTTCAGAGAACACCATGAGAGGGTCTTTAGTCTGGTGGACCTGCTTCAGGAGGTTCAGTGAACACCATGAGAGGGTCTTTAATCTGGTGGATCTGCTTCAGGAGGTTCAGAGAACACCATGAGAGGGTCTTTAGTCTGGTGGACCTGCTTCAGGAGGTTCAGTGAACACCATGAGAGGGTCTTTAATCTGGTGGATCTGCTTCAGGAGGTTAAGAGAACACCATGAGAGGGTCTTTAATCTGATGGACCTGCTTCAGAGGGTTCAGAGAACACCATGAGAGGGTCTTTAATCTGGTGGATCTGCTTCAGGAGGTTCAGAGAACACCATGAGAGGGTCTTTAATCTGGTGGATCTGCTTCAGGAGGTTCAGAGAGTCTCTCTTTCTGTACCCCAGACTTTAAACCTCAGGTGAGTCCTCTGAATCTGCCCCACTTTAACTTAAAGACAGAATCCCTGTTCAGAAAGTGAACCGCTGAAGTGTTTGGCCTCAGTTGGAGTTTCAGCTTCACACACTCAAACACACACACACACACACACACACACACACACACACACACACACACACACACACTCCTCCCCGCCCCTTTCTTCTTGAGTGGCGTTTGGTGTTAAGCTAACATGACTGGAGGCTCGGGCTCTGCAGCTCAACGTCCGGTTAAATATTGCAGAGATTGGCCCGGGTTTACTGGTACTGTAAGCGCGCTCATTTAATCCTGCAGCCTGGGACCACACATCCACAGCCCTCATTACTGTCACAGCCCTTTAATATTCGATTAGTGACCCTTAGAAACGAGAGGGTGACCAGAGGAGGAGGAGGCTGATCGCCAGGAGGGATGTGCAGGGCTATTTGCCCACCATCCATCCAAGGCTCTTATGTTGGCTCGGGGAAAACGGACGCCGTGGCCTGGACTCATGTCAGCCGATGTGGCCGGTAATCGCATTAAAAGTTCACACAGTAGAGGGAGATGGAAAAACTGGCTGTCCTCAGAGGGGTCCCATGTGAAGGGAGATGTGGAGCGGCGCTCTGGTGGACGTTACAGGACGTGACTGCAGGCGGGGATGGAGCTTGTTAGCTGATGGTGCTGTGGATGGTCACAGGGTGATGTAAAGACACTGAGGGGGACTCTGACTGAACTACAGACGCCTGATCAACTGAAAACTCATCTGATGACAGACGCAGTGAAGTTTGAGGAGAGCTCTCACTTTCTTACAGAGTTTCTGAACTCTGGAGGAGTATCTGAGGAAACAGGTTCATCAACATCTTTAACAAACGCCTGATTTAAGATATTAAATCAGCTCTTAAATACCTTAGACAGCTCTGGGTCCAGTGTGGAGACCAAAGACGAACCTCAGCGGCTTAAAACAGGAGTCAAAACTGGAGCTCCAAAACCTGCAGTTCCTCCAGAGTCCACTAGAGTGCGTCTCCTGCAGTTCCTCCAGAGTCCACTAGAGTGTGTCTCCTGTAGTTCCACAAGAGTCCACTAGAGTGTGTCTCCTGCAGTTCATCCAGGGTCCACTAGAGTGTGTCTCCTGCAGTTCCTCCAGAGTCCACTAGAGTGTGTCTCCTGCAGTTCCAGAGTCCACTAGAGTGTGTCTCCTGCAGTTCCTCCAGTGTCCACTAGAGTGTGTCTCCTGCAGTTCCTCCAGAGTCCACTAGAGTGTGTCTCCTGCAGTTCCTCCAGAGTCCACTAGATTGTGTCTCCTGCAGTTCCTCCAGAGTCCACTAGAGTGTGTCTCCTACAGTGAGTCAGTCCCCATAGAGCCCCATGTTAAAAACAGTCTGGGTCTCTATAGCTCATTTCTGTCGTCATGACGACTGTACGGCTGAATTTATAAACAGCTCTCCTGTTTACAGCAGGTGAAGGGTTAAAGGGAGGATTAGGGGGCGTGGCCTCTTTGAGTGACAGGTGGGAGCTGCTAGCTGTCTGCTGGGTGTCCCCTCAGCTCATTCAGTCCCTGACCTTTGACCTCTGGGCGTGTTTGTTGTGTTCGATCTCTGGACTAGAAGTGGTCAGACTGATAACTCATGAAGCAACATAGAAGCTGGCGCATCCTCCAAAGGGGGCTTTCCTAGATCTGATTACTGTAGCTCTTCCAGTCTCACCAGGTCCAAATCAGAAACCGAGCTCTTTGTAATACTGGTCCAAACACGTGATCTAAACCACTAACCAGAGAGACTCTGAGAGAGCAGAAATACCTAAGATGATTTCTAGGAATGAACTCCCCTCCTGCTGCTGCGGCTGAATTAAACCTCAGAAACAAACACACTGAGGGGCATCCTGTAGCCCGGTCCTGTAGCCCGGTCCTGTAGCCCGGTTCTGTAGCCTGGCCCTGTAGCCTGGTCCTGAACCGGGCTCTGTGGGTGAGGACTCTGACACTCGGTCTCTGTGGGTGTGGAATCTGACACTCTGTTTCTGTGTTTGTGTTTGTTTTCTGCCTCTTGGTTACAGGGTCGATGTTGGGTGAGTCTTTGTGTTCTCTCTCCTCTAAACAAAGAGTCCACTGAAAACATCTGAGTCCAGTTATGAGCCCGATGGTTCTCTGTGATTGGACTCGTGAACATGTGTTTCCTCTCAGTGGAGCTTGGCGAGCGGCTCAGGTGCTGAGGTTACTGATTAAACTTATGAGAGACTCAGGGAGCAGAGGTTCTCTGGAGTTCCAGCCAGAGGATCTGAGCTCATGAGGAGAGACTCTCCTAATCTACGCTGACAGTTTGTCACAGGAACACAAAACAAACGCGTCACTGGGGTTTATTTCAGAAATGTGTTTCAGGGAGTTTGTTGCATCAGCTCCTGAACCCTGAGGAGTCTCTGAGTCTGCTTTCCCTTCAGATGATCCTGAAACAGGAAGTCAAGTTTAACATCTACAGAAGTTTACAGACGACGAGATACGGCCTCCTAATGTTGGATCAAATAAAATAAAGGTTCAAAGATAAGCTTTTAAGATTTAAGAGTTTATTACTGACCATTCAGACTTTATCTTTATTGGGATAAACACTTACTAACAGCTAGAGTTACAATAAACAAGACAATGTTAATTAGCAAATATAGCTAACTCTGCTACAGCTAGCTTTAGACATAAGCAACCATGGAGTCATGTTAGCCTTTAGCTAGCTTTAGACCTAAGCACCCATGGAGTCATGTTAGCCTTTAGCTAGCTTTAGACCTAAGCACCCATGGATTCATGTTAGCCTTTAGCTAGCTTTAGACATAAGCACCCATGGAGTCATGTTAGCCTTTAGCTAGCTTTAGACCTAAGCACCCATGGAGTCATGTTAGCCTTTAGCTAGCTTTAGACCTAAGCACCCATGGATTCATGTTAGCCTTTAGCTAGCTTTAGACATAAGCACCCATGGAGTCATGTTAGCCTTTAGCTAGCTTTAGACCTAAGCACCCATGGAGTCATGTTAGCCTTTAGCTAGCTTTAGACGTTTGCACCCATGGAGTCATGTTAGCCATTAACTATCTTTAGACCTAAGCACCCATGGAGTCAGGTTAGCCTTTAGCTAGCTTTAGACCTAAGCACCCATGGAGTCATGTTAGCCTTTAGCTAGCTTTAGACGTAAGCACCCATGGAGTCATGTTAGCCTTTAGCTAGCTTTAGACCTAAGCACCCATGGAGTCAGGTTAGCCTTTAGCTAGCTTTAGACCTAAGCACCCATGGAGTCAGGTTAGCCTTTAGCTAGCTTTAGACCTAAGCACCCATGGAGTCATGTTAGCCTTTAGCTAGCTTTAGACCTAAGCACCCATGGAGTCATGTTAGCCTTTAGCTAGCTTTAGACCTAAGCACCCATGGAGTCATGTTAGCCTTTAGCTAGCTTTAGACGTTGGCACCCATGGAGTCATGTTAGCCTTTAGCTAGCTTTAGACGTTAGCACCCATGGAGTCATGTTAGCCTATAGCTAGCTTTAGACGTTGGCACCCATGGAGTCATGTTAGCCTTTAGCTAGCTTTAGACGTTGGCACCCATGGAGTCATGTTTGCCTTTAGCTAGCTTTAGATGTAAGCACCCATGGAGTCATGTTAGCCTTTAGCTAGCTTTAGACGTAAGCACCCATGGATTCATGTTAGCCTTTAGCTAGCTTTAGACGTTGGCACCCATGGAGTCATGTTAGCCTTTAGCTAGCTTTAGATGTTGGCACCCATGGAGTCATATAAGCCTTTAGCTAGCTTTAGACGTTGGCACCCATGGAGTCATGTTAGCCTTTAGCTAGCTTTAGACGTTAGCACCCATGGAGTAACGTAAGCCTTTAGCTAGCTTTAGACGTTGGCACCCATGGAGTCATGTTAGCCTTTAGCTAGCTTTAGACGTTGGCACCCATGGAGTCATGTTAGCCTTTAGCTAGCTTTAGACGTTGGCACCCATGGAGTCAGGTAAGCTGATGATCTCAGACTAATGAAGCTAACACTGCTTAAAGTAACTGCAGAATATTAGCTAGCATTAGCATTATCTAGCTTACATTATAGCAAGCAGGTTATGACAAAGTTCTGCTTCTGTAATATTAACCCAACACTTCTAAAGCTGTGAGCTGAACCAGAATCAGCTTTATTGGTCAGGTCTGCTTGAACACACAAGGAATTTGACTTGGTAAACTGTGCTCTCTTTGTACAAGGCATAAGAATAAGAATAAGACCTACAAATAAGAAATAAATATAATAACAATAACATCAACTATAAACACAAAAAGAACAAATAGGCATGACTAATATGTACAGGCTAAAAATAATATGATAATAGTGCAGTGGTGAGTAGAGCTGTTAGCATCCATTAGCTACTGTGAGGTTAGCAGCTTACTTGGGCACAATCCTAGCTAACATTAGTGTTAGCTGGTGTTACGTGACTCAGTAAGAACTGTAAGTTTATTAAATCTGAGTTGCTAACGTGTAGCATGGGCTCAGTGATCCAGGCCGTGGAGTAAAGCCTGAAATGTGAATGTAGTACAATGACCACAGTTCGTCAGAGTGTCTAAATGCATGCTAACCCTGAGCGTGACCTCAGAGGACCATGGTCCCCATGTGAGCTTCATCTGTATCAGGTCTAGATCTGAGCAGCAGGGTGGTCGACATGTTTTGGATCAACAATAAGAAGAAGATCTTTTTGTTGGTGGGAGAAGGAACCTTGTATCGTCCAGTTCTTTCAGAGCTAACAGCTCCATGTTCCTGTTCTCACTCTGATTGGACTCAGAGTCCTCCTCACTGACTCTTTCCACTCTGGTTTGTGTGCCAGGTTTGATGACAACATCTCTTTAGCATCACGCAGAACATGCTCTCCATCTCAGCCTCTTTTCTTTCTCTGCAAAGTTCAGGATGTTTTTCACTTCAGTTTTCTGTCACTCAGGGTCGGGCTGAGGCCTGCTGCCCCTCAAACCCCTGCTGCTAATCCTCAGCGACACTGCGGCAGCTCCGCTCCGCGCTCCGGTTCAACCTGAGCAGGAAAAGGTGGAGAGAGAGTAAAGTTGATGTGTTGCTCGGCAGTCGGCTGGCTACCAGGGCGAAGCGCGGTACTGAAAATGGCAGCTGTCAAGAGATGTGACGCTGAGGGAGGGAGCAGGCGAGGACCCGACCCACCCCCCCACCGTCTCCACAGCCGCCCAGGTCTGTCTGAGGACTTTGTCACATGCGTTAGAGACTCCTGGTCGTCAGAGTAAATGCGGAGCGGCAAGCTTGTCAAGTTGAGTGAGGAGGTATGTCCGTGCGTGAACTGGAGTGTGACTGCTTAGGTAAATCCATTAAACAATGAGAGCGGGGGGGGAGCTCTTTATCCAGTCTGCTAAAGCCAGGGGAGCAGATGATACAGAAATCTCATCACAGTTAACATCACATCACATCCGAGGTGTTTGGGATTATCAGGATCACAAATAAATATGCAACAGAGGACTGGAAGAGGATTTAGAGAGCAGGAGGGCATCTGAGGTACAGGTCTGAAATATATTCTTAAAGCAACATCACAACCGGTCTGACTCTCAGGGACTCTGAGCTCTGACTGGAAACCATACCATACACCATATGACTGAAATCTGTAAGGTCTTCCTGAAGACCTCATGGTCTGGATGGCAGCATGTGTTGCTCCTAAACCTGTAGATGTTGTTCAGCATTAATGGAGCCTTCACAGATGTGGAAGCTACCCATGCCATGGACTCTGATGATCCCCATACCATCAGGGACGCTGGCTTTGACCTGTGAGCTGATAACAAGCCGGGTGGTCCCTCTCCTCTTTAGAGCGGAGGACACAGGGTCCAGGATTTCATCAGACCACAGGACAGTTTTCCCCTCAGTCCATCTTAGACCGGCTCAGGTCCAGAGAAGTCTCTGTGGTTCTGGATCAGGTTTATGTATGGTTTCCTCTTTGCATGGTTCAGTTTTAACCTGCATTTGTCGATGCAGTGACTTCCACTACAGAGTCATGTCTGTGTTTAATGCAGTGACTTCCACTACAGAGTCATGTCTGTGTTTAATGCAGTGACTTCCACTACAGAGTCATGTCTGGTTTTAATGCAGTGACTTCCACTACAGAGTCATGTCTGTGTTTAATGTAGTGACTTCCACTACAGAGTCATGTCTGTGTTTAATGCAGTGACTTCCGCTACAGAGTCATGTCTGTGTTTAATGCAGTGACTTCCACTACAGAGTCATGTGTTTAATGCAGTGACTTCCACTACAGAGTCATGTCTGTGTTTAATGCAGTGACTTCCACTACAGAGTCATGTCTGTGTTTAATGCAGTGACTTCCACTACAGAGTCATGTCTGTTTATAATGCAGTGACTTCCACTACAGAGTCATGTCTGTTTTTAATGCAGTGACTTCCACTACAGAGTCATGTTTTTAATGCAGTGACTTCCACTACAGAGTCATGTCTGTTTATAATGCAGTGACTTCCACTACAGAGTCATGTGTTTAATGCAGTCACTTCCACTACAGAGTCATGTCTGTGTTTAATGCAGTGACTTCCACTACAGAGTCATGTGTTTAATGCAGTGACTTCCACTACAGAGTCATGTCTGTTTTTAATGCAGTGACTTCCACTACAGAGTCATGTGTTTAATGCAGTCACTTCCACTACAGAGTCATGTCTGTGTTTAATGCAGTGACTTCCACTACAGAGTCATGTGTTTAATGCAGTGACTTCCACTACACAGTCATGTCTGTGTTTAATGCAGTGACTTCCACTACAGAGTCATGTCTGTGTTTAATGCAGTGACTTCCACTATAGAGTCATGTCTGTGTTTAATGCAGTGACTTCCACTACAGAGTCATGTTTTTAATGCAGTGACTTCCACTACAGAGTCATGTGTTTAATGCAGTGACTTCCACTACAGAGTCATGTGTTTAATGCAGTGACTTCCACTACAGAGTCATGTGTTTAATGCAGTGATTTTGAGGCTCTCAGTGTTTCTGTGTTTAACTCCTGAGGAAAATGAAACACCAACATTTGAAGATATTTATTGGTGAATATTAAAAAATGTCACTTCCAGTTTTCCTCCATCAGGATCATCTAAATTAGAGACTCTCTGGTAAAATACGGTGCCATTTAAAAAAAGGGTTACAAGCTGCAGATGTTTTTTTAAAGCCCAGTTGGTGTTTTAGGTAATAATAGAAATGTTGAGGATATTATGAAGATCTTCAGGAAACTCCTGGACCAGTACCAGACACTGTTCACTTGTTACTTGGCAAACAGTCTAACATTTCTCTAACTTCACAAAAATCTGTTACTCTCATTCTGCTGCTGCCAAACAAACAAATGGAACTGAAAACATAATCTCTCTGCAAAGATGGGTGTTAATCTTACATTTCTAATTTAACAAACTGTTCAAAAACACAGATCCTCGTCAGATAGAATATGCAACAATCCTGATTCTCAGCTATCCCACTACAATCCATGCTGGGCAGTCTGAGAAGCATTTTGACTCTTTAAATCAATGGACAAAAGTTTCTCTGAGGACCTGGTTTAAAGAATGTGGATCAGCACTGTTTCAGAGACAAACTAGTCTGCTAGGATGGATTGCTTTTGACCCAGACTTTAAACCAGCAAGGACTGACGGGAGGTTTGAACATTGGTATCAGGCTGGTGTTACTTCTTATTGCTCAATATCCTCTAACAGCTGCACAGCTTTAAAACAGATCTGATTTATATGGACTAGGAAAAGTTGACTTCTTCCAATACCTGAGAATTAGAGCTTATTTCAATAAGGAGGTTAAACCTTTAGAGAAACTGACTCTGACCTTGTTGATATCTTTGTTGATATGTACAAAGGCAAGGCCACAAGGAAGCTAGTCTCAGTTTTACACTCAAGGATTGAATCCACTGAGACACACACAACAAACAAGGTTAGATTAAAGTGGGAGAGAGAATCTGGACTTGTTATTTTGGAGGATTCAATCAATTAATCAATCAAGCTTTATTTATAAAGCACCTTTCATACAAATCAAATGCAACCCAAAGAGATTTACTGTGATTAAAAACAAGAAAGAAGCAGAAATGAAACAATGGCAAGAAATATTAGGGAAGATAATAATAATGATAATAATAAAACTAAACATAAAATAAAATAAAATAGAGACTAATGCACACCAAAATAAAATATGTGTAATTAAAATAAGTTAAAGCATCAAAATCAAGAATAAAAATATTTAAAATAAACAGATTTAAAAGGATTAGAGTTGAAAAATAAAACTAAAGCTAAAATATCAATAAAACTGAGATAAATAAAATTAAATCAATGAATGAATAAATACATAAAAATAGAATAAGATAACAGTTAAAATTATTAAAATAATAAAGCAACATTTAAGACATAGAGCTGAGTGTCATCAGGATTGGCTAAATATGTGTCCTGTGCAGTCCACCTCCACCAGCTCAGGTCTTTGGAGGGGTTTAATGTAATCAGGTATTTTATAATCCCAAAAACAAAATGAATACAAACAGCTGGAAACGGTCTGTGTGGGAGGAAGTGTGGAGAACAGCTCGCAGACCACTTTCATATATTTTGGGATTGCCTAAAAATCAAGTCATATTGGGGGGGGGAGCAATTAAGGCATTACAAAACATCTTTGGAGCAGGGGTTGACTCCTCATTCTCATCAATGTATCTGGGTAACATCTCAGCCCACCTCTCAGTTAAAGATAAATACCTGCTACAGATTTTATTAGCAGCCAGCAAGAAGGCTGTGGCATGAAAGTGGCTGTAACCTAATCCTCCAACAGAGACTGAGAGGATAGGAATGACTTCCTCACTAAACCTTAGAGCAGAAAAGTGTTTGCATTACTGGGAGACATGGACTGTGTCTGTAGCATTGAAGGGTTAAGAACTGACTGTATTTCCACTATTATAACAAAGATGTATAGATGACCTCCTGTTTCTGTTTCACTGAGCTGTGCTGTCTGACTCTGCATGTTTACAAAGATAAATAAATCCTGATTCTCAGAGTGGAGGAGATAACTCACAGACGTACAGTCACTGAGAGGTTAACACCATGGAGGAGCTTCCTGTGTGTTTCATCCATGCATGTGATCCTTCCTGTTAAACTTTAATGCAGGTCTTGGTTCTGCAGGCGGCGCTGCGATGCATCCACAGGAACACCTGTCCGCCTGCGGGGTCACGTGAGGTCAAACTCTCTCCTGAGTCCACAGAGAACAACAAGTTTTCTTCTGACACTGGAAAAGTGCAAAGACTCCCATGACAGGCTGGAGAAAACATCGGCAAGATGAACTGTGAACACGGGGAATGGTTCCTCGCCGTCTCTGGTGGAGCGCCCGGGGCGGTTTGAACCAGGCTGGTGGAACGAGGGGGAGGAGGGGGGAGGAGGATTGTGGGTCGCTCTGGAGGTGACGAGGCTGGACGGATTATTTGCTGCCAAGTTAAGCGACAGCAAGGCTCGTGGACTTCTCCTTCTTCTTTAAAAAGTGTGGTCGCCCCGGGGGGACAGGGCGCTGTGGGACCATCATTACGCTGTAACGGGGGTGGCCTTCACCAATCAGCCCCCGTCAGCGCTCAGCCGCGCCGCAGCCTGACATGTGAAGCAACAGCTAATCCAAAGACTGGCCCCGCTTTGGATCCACATCAGCGGCTGCACTCTCTCTGTTCGTCCTCCGTGTCGCTCTGTGTTCCCCTCACCGCTCCTCCGACTCTTATGTACTCATTCAGTCACACATTCATGTTTGTGATGTAACCCTCCATCCTCCATTCACTCCTCGTTCTGAACTCACAGACCTGAACCAGGACTGGGAACAGCTCAGACTTCATGTTGACCTAAAGAGGGATCCTAAAGGAGAACATGGAGGCACCAGGTGAGTCAGGTTCCTGAATCAGACTTTCTCACCCTGCATGAGAGAGACGGCGTCAGAGGAACTCCAGACTCTCAGGGATGCTGCAGTTACTTCAGTTTGCCAACAGAGGTTGGTAAAGGTTGAGTATTACTTACTTCCTGAGTCTGGATGCTTTGCAAACTTTACTAGAAGAAACACAAAGAAGACTCCACCTCAGAGCGTCTACAATCAACCAATCAATCAGTCAATCAATCAATCAATCAATCAATCAGTCAATCAATCAATCAATCAATCAATCAATCTTTATTTATACAGCGCCAAATCACAACAAACGTTATCTCAAGACTCTTTTACAAACAGAGCAGGTCTAGACCACTCTATGTCAAACTATGAACAGAGACCCAACACCAAGACCGGATCAGACTCAGTCTGACCCCACCTTAATCCATCATGAGCATTGCACACAAGGGTTCAGGAGGTCCCCAAAAGATCCACTTCTGGGTCTATGGATATGCCGATGACACCATGAGACGCCTGTAGAGGTTTCCACAGAGGGGTAACATTCACTGTTTCATTCCTAAAATGACATCATGACTTCATCAGGAAGAGTTGAAACTGATGGCATCATGTGATGAACCTGAAGAAACTACAGAGAGAACGAGAGATGAATGAGAAAGAAAGAGGGGAGGACTTCTCTCTTCTCTGTAGCCCCGTTTCCACCAAGCGGTCTGGTATGGATCAGTACAGTCTGGTACGGGTTGGATCAGTAGCACCTGATCCTGTTTGCGTTCCCACAGCTAACCCTGTCCTACTTGGTGAGCGGCGTGTTAGCTGGATGCTGATAGCCGCGTCAGCTACGTGATAGCGTGACGTCATGTCAGCGCGACACAGTGAACCCCGCTAATAAAACCAACGAAGAAGAAGAAGAACATGAGGACAGTCTGCACCTCTTGACGCCATGTTCCAAACAGAAGAAGTTCTCTTCCTGAAGTCCTCTGGAGATTTAAACATGGCGGGTTATGTGTTGTTCTTTATTACCGCTGTCACACAGGAAGTGACGATTCTTTCCACCAATCAGCGGACTGTAGTGTTTCTAGCGCCGCCTCCTGGGGTCGGATCAGTATGTCTGGCCCCCCAACAGAAGGGGACCAAAGAGTGGGACGGTAGGCTCGGTGATTTGGGGACCTGTCCCGGTTTTAGTCCATGGAAACGCCACAAGATGCGTGCCGTACCCAGACGAACCGGACTAAACCACTTGGTGGAAACGGGGCTAAAGTGTATCTGTAGTGGTCTCAACCGGTCTTGATTTAAGATTTGTCTGCCCAGTCCGAGACCGAAACAAGACCTCTGCTGCGCCTCAGCAACTCCTCTGCGACTCCTCTGCGACTCCTCTGCTCCGCCTCAGCTCCTCCTCTGCGACTCCTCTGTGACTCCTCTGCTCCTCCTCTTCACCTCCTCTGCTCCGCCTCAGCTCCTCCTCTGCGACTCCTCTGCGACTCCTCTGCTCCTCCTCTTCACCTCCTCTGCTCCTCCTCTGCTCCTCCTCTTCACCTCCTCTGCTCCTCCTCTGCTCCTCCTCTGCTCCGCCTCAGCTCCTCCTCTTCACCTCCTCTGCTCCTCCTCTGCTCCTCCTCTTCACCTCCTCTGCTCCGCCTCAGCTCCTCCTCTTCACCTCCTCTGCTCCTCCTCTGCTCCTCCTCTTCACCTCCTCTGCTCCGCCTCAGCTCCTCCTCTTCACCTCCTCTGCTCCTCCTCTGCTCCTCCTCTGCTCCTCCTTTGCTCCGCCTCAGCTCCTCCTCTGCTCCTCCTCAGCTCCTCCTCTGCTCCTCCTCTGCTCCTCCTCTGCTCCTCCTCTGCTCCTCCTCTGCTCCTCGCCACATCATGGAGTCAGTTTGGTGACGTCGTCTCTCCCATCATCTGAAGAAGCCGAGCCGAGGCGCTCTCATGGATTCACAGAAGGACACTCATCGTGGACTCGAACACCGGGACCAGAAGGAGGAACCTGAGAGAAGAGGAAGTGGTGTTTCTGCTGAAGAGGATCTGTGGTTTGATTTCCCACCAGAGTCCAGGATCTGTGAGGACCAGGTCACGTAGGAGGAAGAGACCAAGTCATGGCTGTGGTTTTTATTATTGATGTTTACACTCATAGAAGAAGGAACTCAAACTCAGGCCTGAGACTTTGTTTTATACTCTCTGAAATCAAAGTCTGAAGTTTCAGATGAACAGTTCTCTCTCTGTGTGTCTCATGAAATCTTTACTGAATGAATTTATTAAGATTCAATTTATTCAAACCAAAACAAACAAATCCCTCTGTGATGAATGCTTCATAAAAATATGATTTATTAAAGGGAATAAAGACACATTAACAAACATAATTATTATTCCTATAATAACATTAAATATAATATTATTAGAATACATCAGAACATATATTATTATTATTATAATGAATGAATAATGATAAAAATAAGTTAAGATAATTACCTGTAGCTCTGAGCGGGTATTAAAGATAACAGTTATTGATTCTCGTGTTTTTATTGAATAAATTGTTGTTTTGTATGGAAGCCCTTAAAGGACATGATTACATATATTTTATTTTCTCTATTTTCTCAAGATCTCAACTTATTTTAAGATAATGAGATTTGTTTTTTAAAGATAAGGAGAAAAATAAGATGATAAAACTGTATTTATTTAATCATGTAATTTGAAGGCTTCCATACTAAACATAAAGGAGCACATTTAAACATATAGTAATGAAGTAACTTCAGGTGAAAGGAAAGGTCTGTTATCAGTTTGAAACTTAGTTTTGAACATTTCACCTCAGTGAAGAATAAAAAGACATTTATTTTACAGGGTGAAGATCAAACACACAAAAACAAGCTTTGTTCTCTGGATCAAAACAGATAAATGATCCTGTTATCACCAGATTAATAATCCAGATCTCAAATAACAAGCTTTATTTTCTTATTGCTTTATGTCCTTTAAGGGCTTCTGTAGTGTCTCCATTAAACAATACAATTAAAGATACTCAGACTTTATATTTCCAGAAATTCAGTCATACTAATTCACCAAATTAATTTATCCCTCTGTCACATTTAAAAAAAAAACTACTACGGACATGTTTATCTTCAAGTATTTAATAAGTGTTTTCATATATTTTTACTGTTTATTCTATTTATTCACACTTAATTTAATTTATAAATTAAAGTGTTTTTTAAATAAGCTGTGCTTCTCTGATGTTTCCTGGAACCACAATAAATTCAACTTTAATCTTGAAGACATTTCTAGTTTATAGTAATACTTTTATTTTAGTTGTACAGGAACAAAGTGCTTCATAAAAACAGTAAAAACAGACGATACAAGTAGAGAGTGAAATGTTAGAAATTAGAATAAATTCACTGAATGAAGGTTTTATTATAAAGGTGACTGACTGACTCTGTGAGTACTTAGATCAACAAGAAACAGCTTTTTTAAATATGAATGTTTTTATCTTAATATTTTATGATGTACAGAAATACAAACATGATCAGAGCCGTCAGTCAGAGCTTCTCTTCTTTATACAAAATACTGTTTTTGTTTGATTCCAAATTAAAAACCTGACAGTGGATGAAACATAAGGATTACTGACGTCTACCATAAAGCTACAGATATGACTCTGTCACTGGGACTGATGAACACCAGTTTATTTACCACTCAGCTGATCTCTGTCATCAGGGGGAGGATCAGCAGATCAGCAGATCAGCACTCCTCTGAGGGAACCTTAAAGGTTTCCACCGGACCAGTTCTCAGAGTCTCAGAGTCTCTGTGTGGAAGTTTACAGACCTCGCTCTGCAGCAATCAGCAGTGTGTCAGTCAACAGTCACACGTTGGGAAACGTCCTTGAGCAACACTCTGAAGTCCAAACTTACACATATACAGAATGTCTCACACACACACACACACACACACACACACACACACACACACACACACACACAGAGAGTCTCAGAAACACACTCCTCCAGATGATGTGAACGTAAAGCTGTGATGAAATGCAGAGAGCTCTCTCTGAACACGCCTGAGGACGCCGCTCTGACCTGATGTTTGCAGAGACGGTCTGTCAGCCTGGGAGACATGAACACACACACACACACACACACACACACACACACACACACACACACGCAGAGGTGCAGAGAGAGAAACACAGCTGACACTCAGCTGCAGCGCTCTGGACAGGAAGGTGAACAAACAATCACCAGGAGCAGGTGCCTTTTGATGGACGAAGCTGCCAGCGCAAAGGCTGCGTGTCAGCCAAGTAAATAAAACACAGAGAGGGGGGAGGACGGGGAGGTGGGGGGAGGAGGGGGGGAGTGTGAGACAGAGAGAGACATGGATGAAATCTGATGGTTGTGTTTTTTACAGACTAGCGGCGGTGTCTGAACCGAGAGAGAGAGAGCTGGTACCTTTGTTTCCCAAAAACAAGGTGTTAGAGGAAGAGACGAAATCAAAACATGTTCAAACAGAAAATAAATAAGAGTCCACGATCACAGGGAGATCATGTCTTAATGAGATCATCATGTTGGATAGGATGGAGACGTTTGATGAGGTTGAGGCTGAGGCCGGTGTGGAGAGAGTTCCTTACAGAGTCAGACCTCTAAATGTCTCAAGGCGGGCTTTACATTCAGGATCAAATCACCCAGCTGTCTGACATCTCACTGCTCAAATACTGAACTCTATGTTTCACTGAAGGACGCTCCTCGACACAGACTTGAAGACGTGTCTGAGGAGGTTTGCTCGGTTGTTTTTTAACAGTAGGTTATCATCCACGTGTGCAAAGAGATGAGAAGGGGTCCAAGAGCAGAGCCTTGGGGTTCCCCATGCAGGAGTGATCTCTGCTGCAGACTGATGAACACTCAGGTGAGACTATCATAGATCAAGCATCCCATAAAGAACAAGTTCAGCTGAGTGATCCTGCAATCTGGAGTTTTAACATTCATCCACTGAAGAAGAAGAACATTTGTACTCGTCTGGACGTTGGCGGCATCCCAACGATTGAGCTGCATCTTCGAGTGGCGACGTTCCAAAAGTTAAAATATGAACTGAGAGTACGGAGAGCAAAAACATCTGATGCTGGAGGAGATCCTTCACTCAGGAACACACCGGCATGACTTTAATTCTCAGGATGTGTTGGTTGGATTCATTAGTTTGTTGCACGTGAGGAAACCTTTGAAACAGGACGGCCTTGTGGTGCAGTCGCTCCTGAAACTCGCCCTTTGAAGGATGCATCCCCAGACGGAGGACAGCTAGCTTACTGAACCGTGAAGCTAACAATGGCAGCTGATGAAAGACAAACATCCCTAAGTTTCTGAGCTTCAGTCTTTACTTTAATGACGACCAACAGACCGGTCAGAGTGTCTGAATGTCTCCCATCAGAGGTGCGGTCACATTCTTAAAGGTAGTAAAAGTTTAAAGGATGATGGAGAGAGCTGAACATCAGGAACATCCCTCAGTGATGTTCATCCTTTCAGCCTAATGAATCCACGCTCTCTCCTCTCACGCAAGCTTTCACTTCCTCCCGTGATACTCCACGCCGAGAGACTCTCTGACGTCTCCAACTAGAAGAAGTGGAGAGGCTGATTCTGAAACGACTTCATCACCTGTTTTCCCCTCGCAGGCCTCCCGACGCCCCGTCTGAGAGCGCATTCATCCCAATTCCACTCTAATCCAATTAAACGTGGAGGCAGAGGTGCTGTCAGCGCCAAACATGTTCCTCCACGAGCCAACGGGAAAGAAGCCTCAAGACAGATTAAGGCAAAGAAGAGCCTTAATTTGTTAATCAGTGAACTCTGCTGTCAGCGATCGCAGGACGAGCATGTCTTCATAGCCGGCCCTGATATGAGAGGGGAGTCAAGCGTGAAACACAAAGGAGGAATCAGGAACAATTACCGGGAGACGATGAGAGGATCAAACGTGGATTCATTTCATTATGTGGACGACGCTTCCTGAACGTCTGCCTGAGAGGGAGCACCGAGTCGCTGCAGATGTGAGCTTAAAGCAAGGCCGGCGTGCAGACACACACAGAGAGAGAGAGAGGAGGGAGAACCAAAACAAGTCAGCTCACACAAACGTCTCTATGATGTGAATCTACAGGCCCACACACACGAGGCCAACACTACTCTGCAGCTGCATATGAGCAGCACGGGCACCTCTGGAGCTTCTTCATGTACGAGCATCATCTTCATTAATTCAAAGCTTCTCCTCTTCTCAGTTTAACTTCATGTCAGAGGAGAATCTGCAGGAATCAGACGCCTGCAGGGAGAGATGTTTGGATGAGTCCTGCATGTTAAGAGTTATATATGAAACATTGAGCAGAAACACAGGATCACACTCTGAGTGTGTGACCTGGAACTGAAACAGGAAGTGAGGGGAGTCTCTGTGTCAGTCATCCTTGTGTTTACCTGCAGTCCTTTCCTCACTGAGCTGCATGCTCTGTTAGCTGTGCACTGTTATTAAGACTCCCTGTGACCCACAGTCCTCCTGGAACCACTGCAGAAACACATCTCAGGGTATTATGTGGAACAAAGACCTCAGGGATTTCTCTGCAAACCCACAACCTCCCAAACCTGCAGGAATGTGTCCTCATGTATGTTTGAGTGCAAACATGAACGTGTCATGACGAAGGACGTGCTGAGACAAGCTTCAGTGTGGAGGACCTTGAGATGATGTCATGAACACTGAGATGAAGAGGTCTTTAATTCATTCAGATTTTAAAGTCTGCTCTTTTTGTTTAAGTGTTTTTAAAGGTCAATTTAAGATTATCTTTTTAATCTGGTTTTTAGACCATGACTGCATTATTACAGTTCTTACCATTATAACTGTGGTGTTAGCATCATCTGTATCTTTTAATTTATTCAACCTTATTTTGTGTTATTTTATTTCTTTTCTGATTTTATTTTATTGATTTAATTTTTAATGATTCTATTTATTTTTTCTGGTACTTATTGGATTTTTATTTATTTATTTATTTATTTTCTGAGTTTAATTAATTTTATATTTTAATTTATTTTAAACTTGAATTATTTTTTTCTGGTTATTATCTGATTTTAATTTATTCCATATTTTATTTTATTTTATATTTGTATTTATTTTACATCTTATTTTTACATCTGATATGTTTATCTGATTTAATATTAATTTATATTTATTTAATTTTCCTGGTGTTTATCTGATTTTAATTTATTGATTTTATTGTAACAATGAGGACATGTTGTTCATCAGTTTGACCACAAACGATGTTCACAGCTAAGTTTCAGGATGACTCCTCCACCCGCCTCTACCCACACCCTGATGAAGTCAAACCTCTCCTCCTCCTCTTCTTTCACTCTCAGTTCCCTCACTCCGCCCTCCCTCCACATCTCTCTCTGTTTCTCTCTTTCCTTTTACACACAGGGCTCTAAAGGGGTTCATCAGGACCCCCTAATAAGCTTCCCCAAACCAGCCTGGATCTGACCTCTCTCAGAGGTTTTTGAAGGACACATTGAAGGTCAAACTGAGGAGGACAGAAGTTCCAGCTGTCTGGAGTGTTTCAGCCTCTTGCATTAAAGCGTATGTTTCTAAGTTATTGTTCTGACTGCAGTCAGTGACCACAGAGAGTCCGTCCCTGCAGGGACAGGGTCCTGTGGAGGACTAATAGCATCAATGAGTCTTGATTATCTGACTGTGTTGTTGCAGCGCGCTCTCCTCCTCTGAGAAAGCACGCTCTGTCACTGATGGCATCTTAAGTTGAAATTAAGCAGCTTGCCTGCAGACAAACTGCATCTATCAATCATGAGCAGGGACCAACACACACACACACACACACACACACACACACACACACACACACACACACACACACGACTACAGAGTGTGTGTGCATGGAGGTGGACACCTGCCCAGCGAGTGTGTGTGTGTGTGTGTGTGTGTGTGTGTGTGTTTCTAACTCGTCATGTTGGTTGCGTCCAGCAGACTCCTCATCTCCAGGATCTCTGCAGGCCGAGAGAGAGAGAGAGTCTGAGGAAGCTTTAAAGTGACTTCTTTAATGTCTCACCTGGTCCAGATAAGACTCACCTGGTCCAGATAAGACTCACCTGGTCCAGATAAGACTCACCTGGTCCAGATAAGACTCACCTGGTCCAGAGAAGACTCAGCGGGTCCAGAGAAGTCTCACCTGGTCCAGAGAAGTCTCACCTAGTCCAGAGAAGACTCACCTGGTCCAGAGAAGTCTCACCTAGTCCAGAGAAGACTCACCTGGTCCAGAGAAGACTCACCTAGTCCAGAGAAGACTCACCTGGTCCAGAGAAGACTCACCTGGTCCGTCCTGTGTCCTCTGTCTCTGACCCACTGTCTCAGACCCTTTAGAATAAGATCAGATGAAGAGTCTGTCTGTCTGTGTTTGGTCTCTGGAGACTCTTGTATTAAGATGTCTCAGTTCTAATGGATGTAATGACAGGGGTCAAAGGTTAATCAGCTGTCAGGTGTCTCATTAAACACCTGAGACCTCAGACAGACACGTTTCCTCGTCTCCTCAGACTCTGTTATATTTCTCTTTGTCTGCTTGAACACTTCAGCGCTCCTCTAAATGACTTCTGTTGTTTTCACCGTCACTGTTGATTTCCCCTTCACAATAAAAGCCCCGTGTCCAATCTGTGCTCTGTCCCCGTTTCCTCCGGATCCTCACAAACACGAGGATGTAACCGACGCCGTCCTGCACGCCTGTTTCTCTTTGTCTGAAGCCGAGCGGCTCAGGAAACACGGCGCGGGGAAGAATACGCCGAACGCAGCCAGCGTGCAGAAGAATTAACATTCTAATTAAAAGCTAATTAGACTTTGATTTGGCAGATAATTATACTCGTGTGTGGCTGTTCTCTGGACTATTTGGATTTGATGAGGTGTGTTAGCGCTAATTACCTCGCTGATATGGAGTTGTGTGACAGCGCAGTTTTTACACCGTGCAAAACAAAAGAATTCAGATTTAATTTCTGTTTCATCTCCGCTAAAGAGGACGCCGCGGGAGAGGAAATAGCTTTCATGCTCATTAAGGAGGCGTCGTTTTTTGAAGACGAGCGGAATGAAAGCTTTAAGAAATCAGGATTTAAAGCAGAGAGACGCACACACACACGCTCAGGACCACACACCTGAGGAACACAGAGCAGAAAATAACAGGATTTAAAACAACAACAAAGACACATCATGTGATCACTGTTCAACCTTCACATCAGTCTATAGATACATACAGTCCCCTCCAAAGGATTGGAACAGTGAGGCCAATCCCCTTCTTTTAGCTGTAGACTGGAAACATTTGGGTTTGACACCAAAAGATGAACATGAGACAAGAGATCAACATGTCAGCTTTTATTTCCAGGTATCTGGATCTGATACACAACTTAGAAGATAGCATTATTTGTAAAGGATCACCACATTTTTAGTTGAGCAAAACTATTGGAACAGAAACACTTAAAATACATTAAAGTGAATAAGACTTCATATTTTGTTGCAAATCCTTTGCTTGCAATAACTGCATCAAGCCTGTGACCCACTGACATCACCAAACTTTTGCATTCTTCTTTTGTGATGCTTCTCCAGGCTTTCCCTGCAGCCTCTGTCAGCTGTTGTTTGTTTTGGGGGGTTACTCCCTTCAGTCTCCTCTTTAGCAGGTAAAATGCATGCTCTACAGGGTTTAAGTCTGGAGATTGACTTGGCCAGTCTAAAAGCTTCCACTTCCTCCCCCTGATGAACTCCTTTGTTGTTCTTGCAGTGTTTGGGGTCATTATCTTGCTGCATGAAGAAGGATCAGTTTGGTTGCATCTTTCTTTAAAATTGTCAGACAAAATGTTTCTGTAGACTGGCGAGTTCATTTTGCTGCTGCCATCATGTGTTACATCATCAATGAAGGTTTGATGCAGTTATGTGTAAACATTAGATCAACGTGCTGGACAGCCGAGGCCACACCCACTTCCTGAGGGGGCGTGGTCAGAGAGCTCATTCTCATTTAAAGGCACAGACACAGAAAACAGCCTGTTCTGAGCAGGGCTGAAAAAGAGGGGTTTACAGGCAGACCAGAATCTGATTTCAAAGTGTTTTTATGAGCAATAAACTTTAAAGACATGTTCAGGGGACCTCTTAGACCAAGATATGTAGATGAGAAGAGCAGAATATGTCACCTTTAAACCAAACCTCTCCTCTCTCTCTGTTTTAAAGTGAAGAAGAAACAGAGAGCACAGAGTCTGGACTTGAGTCACGTTCATTTAATGACTTTAGATTTCACAGAGTAAATAAAACTCTTCCTCTCTGACTCTGAGTTTCACGCCGTGGATGGACTTCTGAAGTCTCTCCTGGACTCATTAAAGCTCCTGATGCAGCAGCTTCAGGTAAAGCAGGTGAAGCTCTGCAGCAGCTGCTGTGTTTCCTCTGTCAGAGATTTCCTCTAATTCCACAGCCTGAAGTCACATCCTCTGACACACACACACACACACACACACACACACACACACACACACACACACACACACTCACACACACCTTGTTCAAACACGAGGCAGGCTCCGTCAGATAAAACCAAACCTGGAGTTTCCTGTATGTCCTGGAGAAAGACATCACACCTGAACACAGGTAGTGTTTATTGACTCCTGCAGGGACGTTTGGAGTGACGTTTGGAGTCAACAGATACAACTGTGAGAACATTTCATCATCCTCGCTGCAGACTTTAGGTTTTGGATTGCAGCTCGGCCACATGTTCACAATACATTCAGAGAGAGGCGCTCAGAGAGAGGAGGAGGAGGAGAGGATGAAGAAGGCACACAGCTACATGGTGCTCTGCCAGGTTTGGAGGTTCAGCTCCCTGCACAGATCAATGAGCAGAGAAATGCAGCGCGGCTGCCAGCTTTGGGATTTAAACACACAATGAGCCATGCAGGCGGAGGACTGAGGCACCTGCAGCCTCCATAATGTGCTCTGAACAGAAAGGCACATTTAATTGAATGTTCAACAGAAAATCCCCCCCCATGCTCCTCTGCTCATACGTGTCAGATCTGTCACGCTCTGTGCCTTTAAGGACTTATTCACTGTGCAAACACAAAGACACTCTGTGGCTTTATATTCCACATCAATCTACATGCATGTTCCTCTGCATGTGTTCATGTGTTCATGTGCTCATGTGTTCATGTGTTCATGTGTTCATGTGTTCATGTGCTCATGTGTTCATGTGTTCATGTGTTAATGTGTTCATGTGTTCATGTGTTCATGTGTTCATGTGCTAATGTGTTCATGTGTTCATGTGTTCATGTGTTCATGTGCTCATGTGCTCATGTGTTCATGTGTTCATGTGTTCATGTGTTCATGTGTTCATGTGCTAATGTGTTCATGTGCTCATGTGTTCATGTGCTCATGTGTTCATGTGCTCATGTGTTCATGTGTTCATGTGTTCAGGTGTGTTCAGGTGTTCATGTGTTCATGTGCTCATGTGTTCATTATCTTTTGTCTTACTTCATGCTTCCTGCAGCATCGTATGTTTCAGAGAGAATATAGGTTGTTTTGTTTCTGCAGATTTTAAAAGATTAAACTCTGGACAAACATTTTAACATGAGGCTCTATGGGGACTGACTCACTGCAGGAGACACACTCTAGTGGACTCTGGAGGAACTGCAGTAGACACACTCTAGTGGACTCTGGAGGAACTGCAGGAGACACACTCTAGTGGACTCTGGAGGAACTGCAGGAGAGACACTCTAGTGGACTCTGGAGGAACTGCAGGAGACACACTCTAGTGGACTCTGGAGGAACTGCAGGAGACACACTCTAGTGGACACTGGAGGAACTGCAGTAGACACACTCTAGTGGACTCTGGAGGAACTGCAGTAGACACACTCTAGTGGACTCTGGAGGAACTGCAGGAGACACACTCTAGTGGACTCTGGAGGAACTGCAGGAGAGACACTCTAGTGGACTCTGGAGGAACTGCAGGAGACACACTCTAGTGGACTCTGGAGGAACTGCAGGAGACACACTCTAGTGGACACTGGAGGAACTGCAGGAGACACACTCTTGCTCTCTCAGTGCTCAGCCCCAGCTCTGCTCACAGCAGAACTTTGTTTTGATTGGTCAGCATGGCGGCCATGCGGCCAATCACATGTGAGGATATAGGATCCAGGTGATGGAGGGGAGGCTGTGTATCGTGGCTTCATCTGTTCCTTCAGAGAGGGTTAGGGTTAGGGTTCTTCTCAAAGACCGGGCAAATACTCACTGAGAGGAGAAACCGGATCAGACCATCCAAGCTGAGGACGTTAATAATGTTTGATCCAGTTTGGTTCTGGTTCGGTTCTGGTTCGGTTCAGTTCTGGTTCGGATCTGGTTAGGTTCTGGTTAGGTTTTGGTTCGGTTCTGGTTCTGGTTCGGTTTGGTTCTGGTTCTGGTTGGGTTCTGGTTCTGGTTCTGGTTGGGTTCGGTTCGGTTTCTGGTTCGGTTCTGGTTCTGGTTCTGGTTCTGGTTCTGGTTCGGTTCTGATTCGGTTCTGGTTCGGTTCGTATCTGGTTCTGGTTCGGCTCGGTTCTGGTTCGGTTCTGGTTCGGTTCTGGTTCTGGTTCGGTTCGGTTCTGGTTCGGATTTTGGTTCTGTTTGCTTGAGATCGGTTCTGGTTCGGTTCTGGTTTGTTTCTGGTTCTGGTTCTGGTTCTGGTTCGGCTTAACCCTAACCCTAACCCTAACCCTAATCCTAATCCTAACCCTAACCCTAACCCTAATCCTAACCCTAACCCTAACCCTAATCCTAACCCTAACCCTAACCCTAACCCTAATCCTAATCCTAACCCTAACCCTAACCCTAATCCTAATCCTAACCCTAACCCTAACCCTAACCCTAATCCTAACCCTAACCCTAACCCTAACCCTAATCCTAACCCTAACCCTAACCCTAACCCTAATCCTAATCCTAACCCTAACCCTAACCCTAATCCTAATCCTAACCCTAACCCTAACCCTAATCCTAACCCTAACCCTAACCCTAACCCTAATCCTAACCCTAACCCTAACCCTAACCCTAATCCTAATCCTAACCCTAACCCTAACCCTAATCCTAATCCTAATCCTAATCCTAACCCTAACCCTAACCCTAACCCTAATCCTAATCCTAATCCTAACCCTAACCCTAACCCTAACCCTAATCCTAACCCTAACCCTAACCCTAACCCTGACCCTAACCCTAACCCTAACCCTGCAGCCTCTTCCTGGTCTCTGCAGCTCCACATCTGCAGCCTCTTCCTGGTCTCTGCAGCTCCACATCTGCAGCCTCTTCCTGGTCTCTGCAGCTCCACATCTGCAGCCTCTTCCTGGTCTCTGCAGCTCCACATCTGCAGCCTCTTCCTGCTCTGCAGCTCCACATCTGCAGCCTCTTCCTGGTCTCTGCAGCTCCACATCTGCAGCCTCTTCCTGGTCTCTTGTTCCAGCAGACGGTTTCCTGCAGACTCTCTGAGCTCTCCGTGTCAGAGAGAGTGCTTCTGATGGTTTCTTTGTTTGCCACGTGTTCTTTATGTAGAGGAGCTCAGTTCAGAGGGTCAGTGAAGGGGTCTCAACCTGAAGAGAGGAGAACCTGTTTATATAAAGACAGTAAACATCCCTCTGAAGCTGAAGTGTCTGTGGATCTTCCACAGTGTAATCAGTGAACACAGTGTGAGTGATGTGAGAATCAGTTATCAGAGAGACCCCTCTGTGTCAGTGTGCAGGCGGGTATTTCAACACACCGTCATTCTTCCTCCATGAGGTTTGAAGCGTCAGAGCGAACTTCAGTAAAGACAGGGAGATATACTCTCCATGCATCGCCTCCAGCTCTGCATGTCAGCACCTGTCTCTGAGAGAGGACCTGACAGCCTCTGAACAAAGTTTCTACATCAGGTCACTTCCTGTCAGCGAGGACGTTTACATCATGGTGTTAATGAAGAAGAGCAACACATATCAGGATGGATCAAAGCACCAGAGGTCAGAGGAGCAGACCTGTAGACCCATAGACCTTTCTGGAGTCCCTGAGCTCCCTTGTCTCGTAGGTTCCTCTGGATCTCTGCTGCTGTGGACGTGGTCCAGACTCCAGCTGCTACAACTACTACTATCCGTCTCCCCACTATCATCTCTCTCTCTCTTCATCTCCCTCTATCCCTCTCTCCAACACGGTCTCAGCAGATGTGTGTCTAACATGAGTCTGGTCCTGCTGGAGGTTTCTGCCTGTTGAAGGAAGTTTGTCTGGAAGATGGGACTGGATCTGATCCGGTCTTGATGTTGGGTCTTTGTTAATAATAGAACGTCTAAATGAAGACGTGAAGACTGAAAATAAACTTTAAAAATAAGATGTCATCATGTGTGCCTGTTGGGACTCAAACCCCTGCTCCCTGCACTGAGCGCCCTGTTCTGGATCCAAACAGAGACTTGAGTTGAGTCCTAAGTAAAGCTCGTATCTGCCCCCTGATCTGGATCCAAACAGAGACCTGAGTTGAGTCCTCAGTAAAGCTTGTATCTGCCCCCTGATCTGGATCCAAACAGAGACCTGAGTTGAGTCCTCAGTAAAGCTTGTATCTGCCCCCTGATCTGGATCCAAACAGAGACCTGAGTTGAGTCCTCAGTAAAGCTTGTATCTGCCCCCTGATCTGGATCCAAACAGAGACCTGAGTTGAGTCCTCAGTAAAGCTTGTATCTGCCCCCTGATCTGGATCCAGAGACCTGAGTTGAGTCCTCAGTAAAGCTTGTATCTGCCCCCTGATCTGGATCCAGAGACTTGAGTTGAGTCCTCAGTAAAGCTTGTATCGGCGCTCTGATCTGGATCCAGAGACCCGGGTTGAGTCCTCAGTAAAGCTTGTATCGGCGCTCTGATCTGGATCCAGAGACCCGGGTTGAGTCCTCAGTAAAGCTTGTATCGGCGCTCTGATCTGGATCCAGAGACCCGGGTTGAGTCCTCAGTAAAGCTTGGATCTGCCCCCTGATCTGGATCAAGAGACCCGGGTTGAGTCCTCAGTAAAGCTTGTATCGGCGCTCTGATCTGGATCCAGAGACCTGAGTTAAGTCCTCAGTAAAGCTTGTATCGGCTCTCTGATCTGGATCCAGAGACCCGGGTTGAGTCCGCAGTAAAGCTTGTATCTGCGCTCTGATCTGGATCCAGAGACCCGGGTTGAGTCCTCAGTAAAGCTTGTATCGGCGCTCTGATCTGGATCCAGAGACCTGAGTTGAGTCCTCAGTAAAGCTTGTATCAGCGCTCTGATCTGGATCCAGAGACCTGAGTTGAGTCCTCAGTAAAGCTTGTATCGGCGCTCTGATCTGGATCCAGAGACCTGAGTTGAGTCCTCAGTAAAGCTTGTATCCGCGCTCTGATCTGGATCCAGAGACCCGGGTTGAGTCCTCAGTAAAGCTTGTATCGGCGCTCTGATCTGGATCCAGAGACCCGGGTTGAGTCCTCAGTAAAGCTCGTATCGGCGCTCTGATCTGGATCCAGAGACCCGGGTTGAGTCCTCAGTAAAGCTCGTATCGGCGCTCTGATCTGGATCCAGAGACCCGGGTTGAGTCCTCAGTAAAGCTCGTATCAGCGCTCTGATCTGGATCCAGAGACCCGGGTTGAGTCCTCAGTAAAGCTTGTATCGGCGCTCTGATCTGGATCCAGAGACCCGGGTTGAGTCCTCAGTAAAGCTCGTATCGGCGCTCTGATCTGACCTCTCTAAACGTTGTTTATGTAACATCATGAAGTAGCTCTGCTCCAGAGGATGATGCAGATGTTGTTGGGTGTGTGTGTACTGGGACCTCCAGCTCTGCAGAGGAGCAACAGCTGGTTCCTCCTCGGGCATGCGCACTGGAGGAAATAAGAAGTGATGCATTCAAGTGCTGTAGAGAATCAGAAATAAGTGTTTGAAGAAGTTTGTTTTTTAACCCTAAAGTGTGCGGTCACTTTTAGAATTACAGATACTTCATGGAGCTTCTTATGTTGGTCACAGTTCAGTTATTCTTCAAAACATATAAAATTATCTTTCCTTCATTAAGAAAATATGACATGACATAAGAACAATTTTTTTAAATATAGCTTTTAATTTGGAGTAGGCTAATTCATCTTTAACCCTATTTTATTTATAATCATGTCTTTTTTAATGTTTCCATTGCTGTTGTTTTCTGTCTGTTATTCTGTGAAGCTCTTTGGGCTGCATGTTTATATGTATGAAAGGTGCTTTATAAATAAAGTTAAGTTGAAATAAATGATCTCAGCTGGACTTTATTCTCACAAATATAAAGTACTGATTAAATATGAATGCAGAGTAGTTTTGTTCCTCTCTTTGAGGCAGTTTGAGAAGTAAGATATACTTTATTTGATCCCCTATTGGAGGAAATGATTCTGTTACAGCAGCTTACTACACGGGACAGGGGAATACAACACTGTAATTACATAGTTAAAAATATAATAACAATAATGATAAAATTAAATTAAATGAATCAGAATAAAATAAAAATAGAATAAAATAAATATGGCAAATATTACAGATCTATTCACACTATGTACACTTCTATCTGATGAATAGATAGTGATGTAAGTTATTGCACAGATAAAATAGCAGGTTATTAAAAAAACATACACAGTATGAGAAATCAGTGTGATAAGTGTCGTTAATATATACTCTCACAGGTTTTATTTAATATTAGAATATTTAGAAAATACACTTTTTAATGTAGAAAATGCTCTTCTTTAAAAAATAGATTTTTTCAACTTTATAAAAATGGTTAAAAATAATAATAATAAAAAAATAAAATATTGTTTGCATGTTTGGTAGATTATCTATGCTCCTCATGCTGCCTCTAAATGCAGCAGTTACCCCTGTGTCCCAGCATGAAGCCATCATGAACCATCACACTGTGTTAAATCAGATTACAGATGATTTATAATCATTAACCTCAGTGTGATCACTCTAACTCCTGCAGCACTCAGATGTCCGAGCTTTCTTCTGCCCCTGAATGCATCATAAGTTTTCTCTCCATAACAGAGTTTTCAGACTTCCTTTATGTCCTGGTCTCAGAGTGTGTGTGTGTGTGTGTGTGTGAGAGGGTCGGTGTGTGTTATTGAAGATGAGTGTGTGTAATCAGTGAGTCAGCTGATGATCAATCCTCTCAGCTGATGACGTCTCTCTGTGATTTCCTTGATTTGTCCGGATCAGTGATCTCTGCTGTTACAGTGACATGAAGCTGCTCACTCCCTCAGCTGTTCATCATCAACCCTGCAGCTCTCTGTGAACTCCTCTCAGATCTCTGAACTCTGAACTCCAGCCTGCTGTCTGTCTGTCTGTCTGTCTGTGGAGGATCCACGGTGACCATGTTGGAGCAGTCGAACCGGTGGACTCGGTGGGTCTCTGCGGGGGCTGCGGTGCTCCTGCTCGGACTGCTGGCGTCCTCCTGCCGGGCAGAGGAGGCGTCCTGTCACGGAGCCTACGACCTCTACTTTGTTCTGGACAAGTAAGTAACAAGTTCAGATCCTCCTGTGTTTAAAGTTCTGTTCCTGAAGCTGGAACCTCTAAAAACTGTTAGTTTCATCACACTGGAACTGTTGGTGCTTCCTGTGGGTGGAGGAGAGGGTGGAGGTGAGGGTGGGGGGGCAGGATGTGTGTGTGCGCACATGTAGGTGAGGCAGGCTGCTTCAGGTTTGACACACTTCTCTGTGACCTGATTTGTACATGCAGGGTCACATCCGGTCTTACCAAAAACTCTGTCACCATAACTCCTGGTTGGGTCACAACAGGGACAACAGTTAGAGACAGTTCTCTTCACATGTGGGAGACAGAGTCCACCCAGCTGTGACATCTGCCAGGCCGATACATGGAGAGAAGTCCCTCTTACTGAACCCTGCAGTTCCTCCAGAGTCCACTACAGTGTGTCTCCTGCAGTTCCTCCAGAGTCCACTAGAGTGTGTCTCCTTCAGTTCCTCCAGAGTCCACTAGAGTGTGTTTCCTGCCGTTCCTCCAGAGTCCACTAGAGTGTGTCTCCTTCAGTTCCTCCAGTGTCCACTAGAGTGTGTCTCCTGCAGTTCCTCCAGAGTCCACTAGAGTGTGTCTCCTTCAGTTCCTCCAGAGTCCACTAGAGTGTGTCTCCTGCAGTTCCTCCAGAGTCCACTAGAGTGTGTCTCCTTCAGTTCCTCCAGAGTCCACTAGAGTGTGTCTCCTTCAGTTCCTCCAGAGTCCACTAGAGTGTGTCTCCTACAGTTCCTCCAGAGTCCACTAGAGTGTGTCTCCTACAGTTCCTCCAGAGTCCACTAGAGTGTGTCTCCTTCAGTTCCTCCAGAGACCACTAGAGTGTGTCTCCTGCAGTTCCTCTGGAGTCCACTAGAGTGTGTCTCCTGCAGTTCCTCCAGAGTCCACTAGAGTGTGTCTCCTGCAGTTCCTCCAGTGTCCACTAGAGTGTCTCCTGCAGTTCCTCCAGAGACCACTAGAGTGTGTCTCCTGCAGTTCCTCCAGAGACCACTAGAGTGTCTCCTGCAGTTCCTCTAGAGTCCACTAGAGTGTCTCTCCTGCAGTTCCTCCAGAGTCCACTAGAGTGTGTCTCCTGCAGTTCCTCCAGAGTCCACTAGAGTGTGTCTCCTTCAGTTCCTCCAGAGTCCACTAGAGTGTGTCTCCTTCAGTTCCTCCAGTGTCCACTAGAGTGTGTCTCCTTCAGTTCCTCCAGTGTCCACTAGAGTGTGTCTCCTTCAGTTCCTCCAGTGTCCACTAGAGTGTGTCTCCTGCAGTTCCTCCAGAGACCACTAGAGTGTGTCTCCTGCAGTTCCTCCAGAGACCACTAGAGTGTCTCCTGCAGTTCCTCTAGAGTCCACTAGAGTGTCTCTCCTGCAGTTCCTCCAGAGTCCACTAGAGTGTGTCTCCTGCAGTTCCTCCAGAGTCCACTAGAGTGTGTCTCCTTCAGTTCCTCCAGAGTCCACTAGAGTGTGTCTCCTTCAGTTCCTCCAGTGTCCACTAGAGTGTGTCTCCTTCAGTTCCTCCAGTGTCCACTAGAGTGTGTCTCCTTCAGTTCCTCCAGTGTCCACTAGAGTGTGTCTCCTGCAGGGATTTACAGCAGGTGAAGGGTTAAAGGGAGGGTTAGGGGGCGTGGCCTCTTTGAGTGACAGGTGGGAGCTGCTAGCTGTCTGCTAGGTGTCCCCTCAGCTCATTCAGTCCCTGACCTTTGACCTCTGGACCTTGTTTGTGGTGTTGGAGAGTATCAGGGGCTCAGACTGTGTCGCTGTTTTAGCTTAGCATTTATTTTCTAACCCCTCCCTCCTCCTCCTTAGCTCCACCCTCTTGTCCAAATATGGTCTTTCCTGGCTCCAAAACAACAACTAGTCTGAATGATAAAACTCTGTCCCTGGTGGCTGAGTCCTCGTCTTCTGGTCATGGTTGGACCTTAGTCACGGTCTGAGGTCTGAAGGGGTCTGATGGGGTCTGATGGGGTTCAGTTCTTGTAAACAGTGTTTGGTTTAATTGATATCAAATGTTAAATGTGCTGGATTGGTAACTAACAGAAAATGAATGCAGCATGTAAACTATAAAAACAATGACTAGCATGCAACCCAGCACTAAACCGAGGGCCCCCGGGGGTTCAGTGAAAAACAACAACCAGTTCATTTAATGTTACCATGACAACCAGCTGAGTCATGTGATGCTGTTTTACTGCGTCTTATTATTGAATCTGCAGAGTCAGCAGATCCAGATCAACACCAGCAGACGGGACTTCATCAGGAGGTCTCAGTCAGTTAAAGGTTGGTGAAGTCTTCAGTCACCTCAGACCATGAACCCAGACCTGGTCCTGTTTGTGACCTGGTCCTGTTTGTTCAGCGGTTACAGAGTTAGAGGAACCTCATCAGAGTAACCACAACCACAGCATCCGTCGGTCCTGACCACGCGGTCTCATCTGCCTCACGTTACCCGGGTCTCACTCTGCTGCTGAGCCTCGTCCTCCCTCTCCAGAACAAAGACTTATTGTCTGTGTGAGGATGAAGGGATGCACTTCACTTCATCATGAACCTCAGACTTTACATCCCTTCACTTTGAACTCCTGCTCCAGTCTGAGGCTCATGTTTTATCTGTAAGATATCAGAGTTCACTTAAAGCTGAGTCAGCTGTCTCCACAGGTCGTTCATTACCTCTGTGGTGAACACTGGTGCATGATGGGAGATATTTAAACACTCTTCTTCCTCTTTGAACAGAAGATGAAGTAAAGAGATGAACAACATGGTTCAGGACTCCTCTGGGAGGAGGGACATGACGAGGTTTTCAGATCTCTATTTTTAGGATCCTCCGTGTGGTCGAAGGTTTCGTCATCATGTTCGCTCTCCTGGAAATCTAATTTAACTTCTGTCAGAGTGAAGCGTTCCTCTCTGAGGGACTGAACCTTTGTGGATTTAATCTTCTTTAATAGTTTTAGATGTTAAAACTGAGACCTCATCACAGAGAGGTTTCATCACAGAGAGCTGCTGGATCTGGTTTCATTTCACTTCCTGTTTCTGTCACATCCTCCGAGCCCTGCTGCAGGCCTGCACACACAGATCCAGATCACACAGATCCTGCACACACAGATCCTGCACACGTAGATCCTGCTCACACAGATCCTCCACACACAGATCCAGATCACACAGATCCTGCACATGCAGCTCCTGCACACACAGATCCAGATCACACAGATCCAGATCACACAGATCCTGCACACACAGATCCAGATCACACAGATCCTGCACACGCAGATCCAGATCACACAGATACTGCACACACAGATCCTCCACACATAGATCCTGCACACACAGATCCAGATCACACAGATCCTGCACACACAGATCCTGCACACGCAGATCCAGATCACACAGATCCTGCACACACAGATCCTGCACACACAGATCCAGATCACACAGATCCTGCTCACACAGATCCAGATCACACAGATCCAGACCACACACAGATCCTGCTCACACAGATCCTGCTCACACAGATCCAGATCACACAGATCCTGCTCACACAGATCCTGATCACACAGATCCTGATCACACAGATCCTGATCACATAGATCCTGCACACACAGATCCTGCTCTCACACAGTTCCTGCTCTCACACAGATCCTGCTCTCACACAGTTCCTGCTCTCACACAGATCCTGCACACACAGATCCTGCACACACAGATCCTGCACACATAGATCCTGCTCACATAGATTCTGCACACACAGATCCTGCACACACAGATCCTGCACACACAGATCCTGCACACACAGATCCTGTACACACAGATCCTGCACACACAGATCCTGCTCACACAGATCCTGCACACACAGATCCTGCACACACAGATCCTGCACACATAGATCCTGCACACACAGATCCTGCACACACAGATCCTGCTCACACATAGATCCTGCTCACACAGATCCTGCTCACACATAGATCCTGCTCACACAGATCCTGCTCACACAGATCCTGCACACACAGATCCTGCACACACAGATCCTGCACACACACTCATGCACTCAGCAGATCTTTGCAGCAGCATCGTGCACAGAGACCTGGAGTTCATTGTGAGAGTTAACACTTTGACAGTTCCTTCTTTTAATCTTGTTCTCCCTCGGGGGTTTGGGGTTGGAGAGGTGCCATCACTCAGGGCCAACGAGTCCACACTCTGCTCCCCTGACCCACTTCAGACCACCACACCCTCAGTTTAATGACTAAATGACCGGATGATGAAACAGATTACTGTTGGACTGAAAACTCGGATTTGAGGTTTTCTTCTGGTTTTAATGGTTTCCATGTTTAGAAGCTTGTTTGGTGCATGTTGGGTTTCTTTCAGAGCGTGTTTGGTGTTGTCCATGTGGAGATTTTTGATGTGGTGCATGTGGAGCTCTTTGGTTCAGTGCATGTGTATATGTGTGAAATGTGAGGCCTGGCTCTCGGAGGCCTCTCCAACATGTCCGACCTCTCCAGGTTTGTTGAGGGGGAGTAGACCGGTGCTGCTCTCTTTGTGTTCTGGTCTGTCTGTGCAGATAAAATGCTTCCTCAGTCAGATTTCCTGCTCGCCCTCCTGATAAGACGGCGCTCTGATGTCAGCAGTTTGTGCAGCCTGCATGTGTTGGAAAGTGTTTACAGGAGCGTTTACCGGCCCTGCTCCTTACCCACTGATACTCCCACATGCTGCTGTGTGACCTCCACCGTGTGCAGCAGAGGGGGGAGAGCTGCTTCTGAGATCAGCCTCCTTCTGTCTGAACTTTCCTGCATGTTGAGTTGTTAGAACTTAAACTTATAAAGACTCTCACTCTGGATAGTCTCCTCTCTCTCTCAGCAGAGTGAAGAAGTGACTGAATGTTTGGATGATTTCAAGGATGTCTGATAACTTTCTGTGACTGCATGAAATCTCAGATCATCGTGTCCCACCCTGATCTCCTCCAGCTCCTCTGCCCGGTCCACAGACCAGAGCTGCAGAAACTCAGTCCACATCGTTCTGCAGAAACAGACGACAGAATGAGTCTCTGTAAACGTGTTTGTCAGTCTGAGCATCATCTTCTGGATTATCTGAGGAGTGAGACGTCTCACATCTTTACTATCTCTGCTGAGAGCCGATCATGCACATGAAGCAACAAGTGAATGAAACAGCAGCATGATGAAACTCCACGGGGTCTGACATCCCTGTGGAAGTTAACACATTGACTAGAATAGAAACCGATCAGATCTGGAGCTGAGATAGACCAGAGACAGAATGTGATTAAACACATCTCCAAACTGCAGCACATGAAGTATCCGTCTCTCCTCTCTCCTCTCTCCTCTCTCCTCTCTCCTCTCTCCCTCTCCTCTTTCCTCTCTCCTCTCTCCTCCATAAGATGGAGAGAATCTTTCGTCTTGTATTTCTTGGATTGATCTCTCCTCTCTCCTCTCTCCTCTCTCCTCTCTCCTCTCTCCTCTTTCCTCTCTCCTCTCTCCTCCATGAGATGGAGAGAATCTTTCGTCCTGTATTTCTTGGATTGATCTCTCCTCTCTCCTCTCTCCTCTCTCCTCTCTCCTCTCTCCTCTCTCCTCTTTCCTCTCTCCTCTCTCCTCCATGAGATGGAGAGAATCTTTCGTCCTGTATTTCTTGGATTGATCTCTCCTCTCGCCTCTCTCCTCTCTCCTCTCTCCGCTCTCCTCCTCCTCTCTCCTCTCCTCTCTCCTCTCTCCTCTCTCCTCCTCCTCTCTCCTCTCTCCTCTCTCCTCCCTCCTCTCTCCTCTCTCCTCTCTCCTCTCTCCTCTCTCCTCTTTCCTCTCTCCTCTCTCCTCCATGAGATGGAGAGAATCTTTCGTCCTGTATTTCTTGGATTGATCTCTCCTCTCTCCTCTCTCCTCTCTCCTCTCTCCTCTCTCCTCCCTCCTCTCATCCTCTCTCCTCTCTCCTCTCTCCTCTCTCCTCCATGAGATGGAGAGAATCTTTCGTCCTGTATTTCTTGGACTGATCTCTCTCTCTCTTGTCTCTCCTCTGTCCTCTCTCCTCTCTCCTCCCTCCTCTCTCCTCTCTCCTCTCTCCTCCCTCCTCTCTCCTCTCTCCTCTCTCCTCTCTCCTCCATGAGATGGAGAGAATCTTTCGTCCTGTATTTCTTGGACTGATCTCTCTCTCTCTTGTCTCTCCTCTCTCCTCTCTCCTCTCTCCTCTCTCCTCCATGAGATGGAGAGAATCTTTCGTCCTGTATTTCTTGGACTGATCTCTCTCTCTCTTGTCTCTCCTGTGAACGTTGTGGGTTTCTAACAGCTTCAGTGGCTGCTATAGATCACAGACTTCTCAGCTCAGTGATCCAGCATGTGGCCGGTGTTAATGTCCAACTGTGTCTGAGCCACCAAGCACACACACTGTACAGTTAGTGTTTTACTCCCCGGCACACAATCTGCTGCGGCCGCTGCCGCCGCCGAGCTGCTGACTGACTGACTGACTGACTGACTGTGGTTTCGTCCTCGCAGGTCCGGAAGTGTCGCCACCGACTGGCATGAGATCTACTCCTTTGTGAAGAACCTGACGGACAGATTCGTGAGGTGAGTGCAGAGCTATGATCAGTATGTTTCTCTCTGAAGGTTTGTTTTCATGTTTTAAAATAAGGAACAGGAGGAGAGGGCGGGTCTTTGTGTTTCCACGCCCACAGAGGAGTGAGGTAACACACCTGTGAGCTCTGACAGGTAGAGACTCTTTCCTCAGAGACGTTCAGTCCTTCCTGTTTCCTCTCTGAAGTCTAAATTTAAAGATCTTCAGCGTTCCTTTCAGCCGGCCGCAGTGTTGCTCAGATTTCACTTCACACCTGTTTTACAAATGATGGAACTGCTAAAGCACATCCTTCTCTTTGCACATAATTCATTAAAGCGTCTTGAACGTTGAGCTTGCATAACGTTGAGTCAAAGCTTCCTGCCAGCACAGTACAGACGGCGGCGACCCAGCCAGAATCAAGTGGTTGGTTGAAGAAAATAGCAAAGGCACCAGGTGGGAGTGGGTGGCAGAGAGGAGCAGTCTTCTGGGCTGTGAGAACGGCCATTTGCACCGGGGGGGTCCGGCTCCACACGTCCCCCCACCACCCCCCGTCCCCCCCCGCCTCCGGCACGGAGCGAGCGGCCGGCGAGCGAGCAGACAATGTACAGTAAAGACGGAGAACGCGCCACAATCTGCTAAACAATGCTCGCTCACCAAGAGCTCTTCTGTTCCGCCATGTGGACACAACCGGACCCCCCTCCTGCAGAAACCCACCGCCCCCCCTCTGATATGTCCCTGGCATCCCTGCGTCTCTCTCTGCAGCCTTTACTACAAACAGCAGATATGAGCACGCTGTAAACCCTCTGAACCCAGACAAAGGAGTCTGAGGAGTCTGCAGGAGTCTGCAGGAGTCTGAGGAGGAGTCTGCAGGAGTCTGCAGGAGTCTGAGGAGTCTGAGGAGTCTGCAGGAGTCTGCAGGAGTCTGTAGGAGTCTGCAGGAGTCTGCAGGAGTCTGCAGGAGTCTAAGGAGTCTGCAGGAGTCTAAGGAGTCTGCAGGAGTCTAAGGAGTCTGCAGGAGTCTAAGGAGTCTGCAGGAGTCTGCAGGAGTGTAAGGAGTCTGATGAGTCTGCAGGAGTCTGGGGATTCTGCAGGAGTCTGGGGAGTCTGCAGGAGTCTGCAGGAGTCTGGGGAGTCTGCAGGAGTCTGCAGGAGTCTGAGGAGTCTGCAGGAGTCTGAGGAGTCTGCAGGAGTCTGGGGAGTCTGCAGGAGTCTGCAGGAGTCTGCAGGAGTCTGAGGAGTCTGCAGGAGTCTGAGGAGTCTGCAGGAGTCTGAGGAGTCTGAGGAGTCTGCAGGAGTCTGAGGAGTCTGAGGAGTCTGCAGGAGTCTGGGGAGTCTGAGGAGTCTGAGGAGTCTGCAGGAGTCTGAGGAGTCTGCAGGAGTCTGAGGAGTCTGCAGGAGCTCGCTCTGAGGTCTGATCCACATGAACTCACCTCTGTGGACCTCTTCAGATCTTTCTCCTACTTTAAATCTGATCAGACGCTGCAGAGAGAGCTCTGCGTGTGATCCTAAATTAAAAGTGTATTTCATCAGAATTTAATATCTAAATAAATAAAGATGTAGAAACACATTTTGAACTCTTCAGAAATTCTGAGGAAACTAAACCGTGCTGAGGTCTGCAGTCACACTTCCTCCATGATGAAGAGCAAAGAGAGAACTACAGGTTGTGGTTTCACTCAGAGGTCAAACCGCTCGCTCTAGTCCTGAAGCTTCAGGCCTCAAAGTCTCAGACCGGTTTACTCTCCCTCGACCCGTCCCCCTCTCTCTCTCTCTCTCTCTCCTCGTGTTCCTGACTCTGTCCACGCTCCTGTCTCCAAACAAACAAAGAAGAAACCCTCAAACTTTAATCTGAGTTCACTGTACGTCAAGTAAACATACATCCACACCTTCACCCTCTTGATCTTGATCCTGATCCTGATCCTGATCCAGTTCCCTGCAGCCTCAGCAGAACGATGAGGTCCAGAGAGTAGAAACAGAAACATGTTGGAGAACAAAGAAGAATTAAATGAACTTCATATTTCTCTGAATCTCTCCATCATGGAGGAAGTTAAAGTTTGATTAATTCAGATCTTTCTTTGATTCTTCTGATCTGAGAGGATCATTTAATTTAACATTAAGTCATAAAACAGCAACAAATAATAAGAAACATAATCAGAGATAAATACTAAAAAATCTATAAAATAAAATAATCAAAATAAAAAATCAGATCAAGTTAAAAAGATCAAATCAATACAATTAATAAATCATTTTGTAACAACAACAATAATAACAATAATAATAAAGAAATAAAGAATAAGATAATAATAATAATATTAATTATGATAATTCAATCCAAGGATGAAAATAAATGCCTCTAAATTAAAAGCCAGATTAAAAAGTCTTCAGTCACTGTTTTAATATCCAGAGAGTTCAGAGAAATAAAAACCTCAGCTTCATGTTCCTCACAGAGTTCTCTCTCTCTTCATCACAGATTTGATTTTGAGTTTGTTTCTCCAGGACGACGTGAAGAACGATCTCAGACATCAGTGTGTTCTTACTCTCTGTATATCTGCATGTGATTCATGCAGAGACATTATAACTCAAACACAATGACACAAAGGAAGAATAATTCAGTCTCTAGTTTGAGATGTTTTCATCTTGATTTTAACATTTTAAAATAAATAAATATATTATTGATGACTTCAGATTCTGATCCTGAAGAAACAGTCCAGATCAAATCAGGGATAAAAATTCAGCCGATGTTGTTCACACATGAAGATCACTGTGAAGTATTCAGGAGATGAATGTGTGTGTGTGTGTGTGTGTGTGTGTGTGTGTGTGTGTGTGTGTGTGTGTGTGTGTGTGTGTGTGTGTGTGTGTGTGTATGTGTGTGTGTGTGTGTGTGTGTGTGTGTGTGTGTGGGGGTTATTTCCTATTTTATATGAATTATTTAATAATTCATCTTCATCATGAACACCAGTCCAACACAATAACTCAAAGTCTGCAGTCTGAGCTGCAGAAAGAATCAAACCTTTAAATATTTAACTTTATATTTCAGATGATTTTAAGATGATGGGATACATTCTTTATGAAACCATCTGAGAGTGTTGACTCTCTTTAATAAATACAATAACATCATAGATAAATGTGCGCTGCAGTAACTCTGAAGTCTCCTCCTGATCTTCTGCAGCCGGCTGAGCTCTGTGAGTTCTCCTGCACATAATTAATGTAATAATATCATCAACACATTTTAAACACACTGATAGAAACACTGAGGTCTCATCTTTCTGTTGAAGAAAGAAATGAAGTCTTTAACTCTTTTTATTTCAGATTCATTTTAATCAGAGTTTCCTGTTTTAAAATGACCTGACGGTGAAACTCTCTCTGCACCTGATGGATTCAATATCATCATCATCATCATCATCAGACCAAAGTCTGATCTCTGAGACTCAAACTGAGACTCTGAGACTCAAACTGAGACTCTGAGACTCAAAATGAGACTCTGAGACTCAAAATGAGACTCTGAGACTCAAACTGAGAATCTGAGACTCAAACTGAGACTCTGAGACTCAAACTGACTCTGAGACTCAAACTGAGAATCTGAGACTCAAACTGAGACTCTGAGACTCTGAGACTCAAACTGAGACTCTGAGACTCAAACTGAGAATCTGAGACTCAAACTGAGACTCTGAGACTCAAACTGACTCTGAGACTCAAACTGAGAATCTGAGACTCAAACTGAGACTCTGAGACTCTGAGACTCAAACTGAGACTCTGAGACTCAGACTGAGACTCTGAGACTGAAACTGAGACTCTGAGACTCAGACTGAGACTCTGAGACTCAAACTGAGACTCTGAGACTCAAACTGAGATTCTGAGACTCAAACTGAGACTCTGAGACTCAAACTGAGACTCTGAGACTCAAACTGAGACTCTGAGACTCAAACTGAGACTCTGAGACTCAAACTGAGACTCTGAGACTCTGAGACTCTGAGACTCAAACTGAGACTCTGAGACTCAAACTGAGAATCTGAGACTCAAAGACTCAAACTGAGACTCTGAGACTCAAACTGAGACTCTGAGACTCAAACTGAGACTGAGACTCAAACTGAGACTCTGAGACTCAAACTGAGACTCTGAGACTCAAACTGAGACTCTGAGACTCTGAGACTCAAACTGAGACTCTGAGACTCAAACTGAGACTCTGAGACTGAAACTGAGACTCTGATGGTTTAACTTCACAACCACTCCTGAGGCGTGTAAAACCACTGAGTGTTGTTTTAAAGAGCTGAGATCTAAACACACACACAGAGACCCTCAGAGTCTGAAGTCTGATGTGAAGTCCTCGCCCACGCTCCTCTCTGACACGCGGTGAGTTCTGGGTCCACATATGACTGCAGACAGGATGTGGATGCATCTCGGGCCGTGTGGCGGTAAAGATGGCGGTGTGTGTTTGCGGGGGAGGATGGCGGCTGTGTCATGTGGGTGAGAAATATCAGCACCTCTCCGTATGCTGCCGCGGCTTCAGATCTCTGAGGGAGAGAGGGAGAGAGTTTACCTCTGTGTGTGTGTGTGTGTGTGTGTGTGTGTGTGTGTGTGTGTGTGTGTGTGTGTGTGTGTGTGTGTGTGTGTGACAGAGTTATTTTTGTCCCTGAATCAAACTTCAGTGTTTTCAGAATTCAAAGAGCCTCACTGTTTGTCTTATTATTATTATTTGAATCTGTTGGATAAAATGATTTAAATCATCTTGAAGTTAAATCTGATAAAATACATCAAACTTCAACATTTCAGATAATTATTGTAAATGTCCCTTTAAATGGAACAATACTTTAAACTCACTTGTTCCTTTTTTGGGATCCCTGCAGACCACAGAGCTTTACCTCTTTAATTATAATTATTATTATTATTATTATAATTATTATAACCTCTTTAATCTCAAGTGTTTTAAAGAAATCCTTCAGTTTTTGTTATTTTTCCCTATTTTTTTTGTGATCAAAATTTTTATTGAATTTCTTTCACAGCAGATGACATTGTGTCATAAAGATGATGTAAATTAAAAATAATGACAGAGAATGAGTAGGTACATTAAAGAGCAGTGACACACCATCATCCATACACCATGAATAATAAAATAATAAATACAAATAAACAAATGAAATAGAAGAGGGAGAGGAGTGAAAGGATATATCCATCAATAAGACAGCTCATGTGGAGGTTTCATATTCTACATAATAATAATAATAATAAACACGTCAGCATTTCTATCTGTGAAACAAACAATTTTAATGAATTGGAAGTTAAAAAAGGCAGAATGTTTGATACAGACAGCTGGCTTACAGATGATTTGGAGCTGATCTCTATGGAGTGAGCAGCATCAGCACCTGTAGATCCAGGCAGCAGCAGCACCTGTAGATCCAGGCAGCAGCAGCACCTGTAGATCCAGGCAGCAGCAGCACCTGTAGATCCAGTCAGGGGTCACAGAGGCTCTTTGATTGTGTTCTATCAGTGATGGATAAAGACCCTGATGGATATCCTAAAGATTTAAGTTGTCAATCACCATGGATACAGTCCAGTACTGATAGACTCCTATTGATACTTGAATTTTAAACCCCATCAATTCAATATTTAAGCTCCACCCTTCCTCCCATGTGTTGTCCTGTTGGAGGTTATCACATGTTTTTATTTGTTTGAATATTTGTTTGTGTTTCTCTTTTACTTTGTGTATCAGTGTGAGACCTTGTCCAGTCAGAGTTGTTGCTGTATTATAATTTTTCAGCAACTCGTTAATAAAACCTGGAACATCCTGAAGAACAGAGAATAAGGAGTTTAGGTTGAATATCAAAATGGAAATTATAAACAGTTATCTAAATTAGTTATCTTTCAAAGTTTAGACCTGACTTAATGAACGTGTTTCAAAAGAACAAAGAAAGGAGACATGCTGAGTGTTATAATCCATGCATTGATCAATAACAGTGTTATAATCCATGCATTGATCAATAACTGTGTTATAATCCATGCACTGATCAATAACTGAGTGTTATAATCCATGCATTGATCAATAACTGAGTGTTATAATCCATGCATTGATCAATAACTGAGTGTTATAATCCATGCAATGATCAATAACAGTGTTATAATCCATGCACTGATCAATAACAGTGTTATAATCCATGCATTGATCAATAACAGTTTTATAATCCATGCATTGATCAATAACAGTGTTATAATCCATGCACTGATCAATAACAGTGTTATAATCCATGCATTGATCAATAACAGTGTTATAATCCATGCATTGATCAATAACTGAGTGTTGTAATCCATGCATTGATCAATAACAGTTTTATTATCCATGCATTGATTAATAACTGAGTGTTATAATCCATGCATTGATTAATAACTGAGTGTTATAACCCATGCATTGATCAATAACAGTGTTATAATCCATGCATTGATCAATAACAGTGTTATAATCCATGTATTGATCAATAACAGTGTTATAATCCATGCATTGATCAATAACAGTGTTATAATCCATGCATTGATCAATAACTGAGTGTTATAATCCATGCACTGATCAATAACAGTGTTATAATCCATGCATTGATCAATAACAGTGTTATAATCCATGCATTGATCAATAACTGAGTGTTGTAATCCATGCATTGATCAATAACAGTGTTATAATCCATGCATTGATCAATAACAGTTTTATTATCCATGCATTGATTAATAACTGAGTGTTATAATCCATGCATTGATTAATAACTGAGTGTTATAACCCATGCATTGATCAATAACAGTGTTATAATCCATGCATTGATCAATAACAGTGTTATAATCCATGTATTGATCAATAACAGTGTTATAATCCATGCATTGATCAATAACAGTGTTATAATCCATGCATTGATCAATAACAGAGTGTTATAATCCATGCACTGATCAATAACAGTGTTATAATCCATGCATTGATCAGTAACAGTGTTATAATCCATGCATTGATCAATAACAGTGTTATAATCCATGCATTGATCAATAACAGTGTTATAATCCATGCATTGATCAATAACAGTGTTATAATCCATGCATTGATCAATAACAGAGTGTTATAATCCATGCATTGATCAATAATCAGGTTCAGGGTTCGATGTGGTTCTTTGAGATTTAGCAGAATCTTAAATCTCTTGAGCTGGTCTTTACACAGACTTCGTCCCCCCTGCTTGATGAAGTCCTCCTCTGAGATCTGGATCTGGATGTATTTACTGAGGAAGCAGCTGTGTTTGTAAACCCCCGTTTATGATGCAGCTTAATGTCCTTAAACGTGTCAGCAGTCGTAAACGCGTCAGAGTCCAGCTTCAGTTCACACCGTTAAACATTTACAGGTACACAGGATTTATGTGTGTGTGTTCTGCAGGATGTGTGTTTATGTGTGTGTTCTGCAGGATGTGTGTTTATGTGTGTGTTCTGCAGGATGTGTGTTTATGTGTGTGTGTGTGTGTGTGTGTGTGTGAGTCATCAGCTCAACATGTTTCCTGTCTGAGGGGAGATTCATCACTTTCCCTCAGCTGCTCTAAAACCTTTATGTTCTAATATTAGTGACATTAAACGACCCGCCGTCGCTCTGCAGAGACTCTTCATGCTCCTCTCACTCAGCTGATATCAGACCGCCTTTAAACCTGTCCTCACACTGAGACCCCCTGTCATACTGAGACCCCCGGCCCTGAGAGGTCGGTCTCTGGAGGACCTGAGAGGTCGGTCTCTTGAGGACCTGAGAGGTCGGTCTCTGGAGGACCTGAGGGCTCGATAAAGGACGGCAGAGATGATGCTGTTTCCTAAGAATGAAATGTTCTGACTCCTGATGTGTTTTCCTCCTCAGCCCCAGGATGAGGGTCTCCTTCATCGTCTTCTCGGCGAGAGCGACCGTCCTGCTGCCTCTGACCGGAGACAGGTAACGACACCGACCCTCTGAAAACACGGTATCTAACTGTAGGTACCTTCATGTCTGATGTTTCTGACTCAGCTCCGTCAGGACCACTCTCCAAAAGAATTGCTAAGTTATATTTGGAGGTATGGTTCTGTTCTGGGAGCTCCCTGCCCTTCCACATGTGTAGTCGGAATGCCAAAGCCTGAGGCGGGGAGAGCACACCTCAAATAGTTAAGTTTATGCATGCAATAAGTCATATTTGGAGGTTTGGCTCTGTTCTGGGAGCTCCCTGCCCTTCCAAGTGCTTTTGTGGAAGGGCAATGACTGAGGTGGGGAGAGCACACTTCACAGAATGAATTATCTGCATGCAAAAAAGTATATTTGGATGCATGGCTCTGTTCTGGGAGCTCCCTGCCCTTCCATGTGCATATGTGGAAGGGCAAAGACTGAGGTGGGGAGAGCACACCTCAAATAGTTTATGTTTTGCATACAATAAGTTATATTTGGGGGTATGGTTCTGTTCTGGGAGCTCCCTGCCCTTCCACAGGTGTAGTTGGAATGCCAAAACCCCCGAGGCGGGGAGAGCACACCTCAGATAATTTATTTTTTCCATGCAATAAGTTATATTTGGCGCTGTGGCACTGTTGTAGGAGCTCTCTGCCCTTCCACATCCCTTTGTGGAACGGCAACGACTGAGGTAGGGAGAGCACACTTCCTTAGAATTAATTATCTGCATGCAATAAGTTACATTTGGATGTATGGCTCTGTTCTGGGAGCTCCCTGCCCTTCTACGTGTGTAGTTGGAATGCCAAAGTCAAGGCGGGGAGAGCACACCTCCTGTCTCTTTTATGTGCATGCATGAAAAGCCAAGGCAGGGAGAGCAGCAGCAAAGACCCCCGGGGGGCCAGAACAGAACAAAACTACAGCATAACTTTTAAATAACGTGAGTTTGTTTAACTTCGAGTGTCGCTTCACAAAGTGGAGTGGAGAGGTTTTAGTAAAGATGGCCGCCACAGAGCAAGAGGAGTGTCAGAGGAGAACTCAGATCAGCTCAGGTTCCAGGTGTTAAAGACACAGTGGGTGACGGTGAGGATGTTAAAGGGACAGTGTGCAGAGATGTGAATATTCAGCCTCTTCCTCCTCCACAGGGCGTCAGGGTAAACGTGATCACTCTTTAGTGCTCATGATGTTTAAAGTGTGTTTGTCTTCACGTTGAGGTCACAGGCTTGATTCCTGGAGAGTTCGTGGATAAGCAGCGTCTTTTTATTTATGCTCCTGTGTTTGTGTTTCCAGATACGAGATCCAAGAAGGTCTGAAGCGTCTGCGGGATGTGAAACCTGCAGGAGAGACCTACATGCACGAGGGGATCAAGGAGGTGAGTGAGTCCGGCTCCGGCTCGGCTTGTTCTTCCTGAAACACGTGTGTTTGATGTGATCCTGAAGTGTTCTCACCGGTCTGACCCTGCAGGCCTCGGCTCAGATCCAATCTCAGGGGGTGAAATCCTCCAGCATCATCCTGGCTCTGACGGACGGCAAGCTGGCGGTCTACGTCCACGAGCTGACGGTGAAGGAGGTGAGGCTGCACTCAGAGACCTCACTTTAAATCCATCCTGTACGATGTTCCTACGTTTCTTACCTGTTGCACGCCGCCGTCTCCACGTGTGTTTCCCTCCGCAGGCTGCCGAGGCGAGGAAATACGGCGCCCGTGTTTACTGTGTGGGAATCAAAGACTTTGACGAGCAGCAGGTAAGAGAGCCTCCGTCTTAATGTGAACACACACGCCCGTCTCTGAACGTATGCTGCAACATTAAAGCAGGAGACGCGCTGCCATGCTGGAAGAGGGACAAGAAAGGTAAACATGTCGTACCAGAGCTGTTACCTGTGAGGGGAAATCCAGGTCTTAAAGGGATATTCCTCCTAAAAAACACGCTCCTGTGTTTGTAAACAAAGAGAGAAGTTCCTCTCAGGAGGAACAGACGTCTTCATCAGGTGGATTTAATGCTGAGTGCAGTCAGGCGGCTCACTGCGCTGCTTACAGGAGGTTTATTAATGATGCAGAGCAGGGTCTGTGTGCGGCGTCCAGGCTCCGCCCTCATCACGAGTTCTTGTGTTCCTTCTTTATTGCAGTCTTGCAGAATCCCCAGAGCTTTGGCTTTAGACAGGAAGTCCATATGAAGCTGTTTGAGATGTTTCTGGATTGACTTTAGTTTTGTTTGTGCTCTTCAAAGAAACTGCAAATGTTCAGATGATTCAGAAGGTGATTAATGTCTGTGCTATAAATAACTCGTTTTAAGATGGAAGCTTGGGGCCATAAATAAATGGACCTTGGGCCGTGATTGTACTTTGGACATGCCTGTCCTAAACACTGTGTGTGTGCAGGGAGGTGGTGCGGCTGAAAGTCTGAGTGCAGCTCTGTGCATGCTCACAAACCTGCAGGTCTACATCATACAGGGCAGGTAGAGTCTGCAGAGGAGACTCAGGACTCTGGTCCAGATGTTAGCTGTTGAGATCCTCGGTCTCTGCTTCAGCTTCAGGTCATTTCTGATAAACTTCCTGCAGCTCTCTAACGTCTGCTGAATCCACACTACAGCGCTCTTTGTTTGACTTTGAAGATGAGTTGTTGAAACTCTCGGTCGGTTTCCTCCTCTCTGAATTCTTGCAGCACGTTTTCTAAATTAAAATCCTGTTCTCCTCTGAAACAGTGAAAACATCCACACCGGCGACGCCATCTTTACTCTCTCGTTAGCTTGTTGTGGCTGCGTGTGTTCTTCTTCTCTGTGTTTAATAATGGCTCACAGACAGTATAGCGCCCCCTGCTGTGAGGGTTACGCCTGTTAATGAGGACATGACAGCAGAAAGATGGTTTAATTAAATTAAACAGTTAATAATAAAATACTCCAATAACACACTGACATATGTAAATTCTGCATACCTAATAAAATAATTATAATTATTAATATTTAAAGAACTGTTATTATATTTCAGATTATTTTAAAATAATTGAATAATTCCTTAGATGTAAATTAATATTTGATTCAGGCTCTCCTCTCAGAAATATTCTATTTTAATATTTATTTTAAAAACATTTTTAAATAAAATATTTATTTTAAATCTCCTGAAACACTTTAAATACTTTTTAAAATTATTATTATAATTATTTTACTTTGATGCTCTTTAAGGTAATCTCAGTAAATGACTCTGCAGAACTTGTGCTTCAGATTTTAAAGGGTTAATAACTGCAGATAAAGGCGGCTGTCATTTTCCCATCATGCTCTTCATCCTGTTTAAAAATCAGTTTATTTAATAAGCTGCAAAATAAAATAAAAGTCAGACTTTAATCTGAATATTTGTTCTGAACATGAAGTGTATGTCCGTCTGAGCGCTCCTCTGAGGCGCTCTGAGGTCAGAGTGTTTCCTCCTGGTGTCCCTGACTGCTTTACCTCTCCCTCCTCCATCATGGCGTCCCTGCAGCCATCAGTAGCCATCAGCGAGCCTCTCTCAGAGCCTCTCTCAGAGCCTCTCTTCTGAAGTCAAAAACAAAGGATTTATTGCCTCCAGTTTGTGATTTTTTTTTGATGGTTGAGGAAAGTGTTTGCCACAGTCATGCCATCTGCTGCGTCTCCTCCTGCCCGTGAATCAAAGGAGAGAAGAGACAGAGCTCAGTCAGGAAGAGGAAAACACAAACAGAAGAAAGCAGCATTTAATCTGCACTCCTCCTTATTTATCATAAACTCTCTCCTGTCCCCGACAGCTCGCCGAGATCGCCGACGCCAAGGACCAAGTGTTTCCTGTCAAAGATGGCTTCCACGCACTCAAAGGCATCGTCAATTCAGTAAGTTTGTCTTCTTCTTCCTGCCGGTCTGTGTGAGCTCTGCTAACGAGCGTCTCTCCCCCTGAAGCTTTAATCCAGATTATTCTCTGTATTCATGCTTTCATTCTGGAGGCTGCAGAGAGGTTAGAGAGGTTCATACAGAAACAATCAGTGCACATGCTGTCCTGCAGAAACAGGAACAGAAATGTTTTAATTTAACAGATTTAAAATAATATGAGGCGTCAGGCAGCGGTGCAATGTTCCAGTTAATTCATGCAAACATAGAAATGTGATCAAACCTGAAGAAAGGACTGAACTCAGGGACTCCTGCAGGAAACATGAGAGCAAGATGGCTCCAGAAATATGACTGACAGACAAAAACAGGAAGAGGAATCAAATGTGACATTTAAGATGTGTGAGGGAGAAATGCAAAATATAAAACAATAGAAGAAGAAGTTATAAGATAAGAGGACAGTGCATGGATAGATACTGAATCTAAATGTTTACATGCATCCATGCACATGATTGATAGATGAAATCTGAGCTGCTGAAATGCTAAAGCTGTAAATCTTTATTGCAGATGAAGTCAGTCTGCAGTTAGAGCAGTAAGAGGAACTTTTCCTGCACACACTCTCAGTGAGAGTCTCATTCTGTAGGTTATAGATGCATGTGTTTAAAGGTTGTAACGCTGGTGCACACTGTGGGTGGAGGTTTTAAATGCCGTCCTGTGCCGGCCTCCCTGACTCTGTCCCACATTAGAGCAGGACCTGAGTGAACTTCCTGCAGCGCTGCATGGAAACTGTGTTTGGAAATAACGGCTCAGAGTGCAGACGGAGATGTTTGAACCACACTGTAAAAAAAGAACACAGCGTCAGTCAGTCAGTCAGTGTCCTCGTGACGTCTCCCTCTCTGTGTTTTCATACTGTCCAGAGTCCGGGTCAGGTGAACTCAAAGGTTTGGTTCTGGGTTTCAGACAGAGAGCCGGGTTAGAGGGTGGATCCGTCTCAGGACAGAGTCCCTGAAACAGCTTTTATGTGAAGTTTCCTCCTCGGCCTCTGCCAGCCAATTAGCGGTTCTTTCCATTAGCTGCAGCTCTTAGCAGAAACACTGTCAGCCAAAGCGTGGGTGTGTGTGTGTGTGTGTGTGTGTGTGTGTGTGTGTGTGTGTGTGTGTGTTGGTTTGTGTAGCAACATGTTGTACGAGTGTGAGTCCTGCAGGAGCTTTCTGACCCAGGCGGGACTCGACATGAGTGTCAGAGCCCACAGAGCAGGCAGTGTTTCAGAGAGCGGACCGGGTCCTGCAGCTGGACCGACGACCGGCCAAAGGGTGTGTCGTGTTTCTGATGATGCAGAGTGTATCAGTGTGTGTGGAGGAGGAGGGGGCGGGGCTGAGAGAGAGAGGCGGGGCTTAGAGAGAGGCGCTCGGCCTCACAGCGTGCAGACGATTGTGTTAAATATCTCAGAGTCACATTATTCTATTAATCCTCGTATTCGTCCCAGAATCAGGATTCAACAGGATTTAAAATCGAAGTTTCCTGAATCAGAAACAGGGTCACAGTTTGCACATGCAGGGAAAGAGTCTCAGTGTTTCTGTGCAGAAACTCTGAACTCAGATTCAAAATCAAGAAACAGAAAACATGCAAACAGCCGTCAGAAGATTTGGAGAGTTTAAATATCTGAAGGGACAGTTTCAGAGTCTGACTGATTCATCTCTCAGTAAGGGATTGAGCTGCTGATCATTGAACACAGATGCAGAAGTCGTCACAGGGTGAGCATCATGATGTGCAGACTACGTCCTCACGTAGAGGATGATGTGGTCTCTGTAAATCCAGCTCGTAATGATTAACAGTGAGCGTGTTAAAGCTCCTCAGGCTGACGTGTTGGTGCTGCAGAAACCTCTCCTCTGTGATGAGGAGGGAGTCCAGTACACGTCCCTCCCTTCACAGTCATGTAACATCTTTCCTGTGGTTTCATTACACAACAACTCTCTGGGACTCTTCAGAGTCTGAACTGGAACTCAGAGCCGAGCTCCTCCAGCTCCTCCGGGCCGCTCTGACGCTTCAGCCTGCAGAACGAACGCCGAGCATTCCTCTCTCATGACTCACACTGGATCCTCCGCTGGATCAGAGTGACTTCACATCAACTCTGAGGATTGTTTTTCTGCAGGATCCTCACCCGCCCCTGTGACCGGGAGAGAGAGGGAGAGCGAGGGGGAGAGGGAGAGAGAGGGAGGGAGAGAGAGAGAGGGAGAGAGACACAAAGAGAGAGGGAGGGAGAGAGAGGGGGAGAGGGAGAGAGGAGAGAGAGGAGAGAGGGAGAGAGAGAGGGAGAGAGAGAGAGAGAGGAGAGAGAGAGGGAGAGAGAGAGGAGAGAGAGAGAGAGAGAGAGAGGGAGAGAGA
>NW_023260010.1:60915-102779 GCF_009762535.1 Notolabrus celidotus | reverse complement strand
ACACGACACGGAATGTTTCGTGCGTCACGACACGGAATGTTTCGTGCGACACGACACGGAATGTTTCGTGCGACACGACACGGAATGTTTCGTGCGACACGATACGGAATGTTTCGTGCGTCACGACACGGAATGTTTCGTGCGACACGACACGGAATGTTTCGTGCGACACGACACGGAATGTTTCGTGTGACACGACACGGAATGTTTCGTGTGACATGACACGGAATGTTTCGTGTGACAAGACACGGAATGTTTCGTGTGACACGACACGGAATGTTTCGTGTGACACGACACGGAATGTTTCGTGCGTCACGACACGGAATGTTTCGTGCGACACAACACGGAATGTTTCGTGCGTCACGACACGGAATGTTTCGTGCGACACAACACGGAATGTTTCGTGCGTCACGACACGGAATGTTTCGTGCGACACAACACGGAATGTTTCGTGCGACACGACACGGAATGTTTCGTGCGACACGACACGGAATATTTCGTGCGTCACGACACGGAATGTTTCGTGCGTCACGACACGGAATGTTTCGTACGACACGACACGGAATGTTTCGTGCGTCACGACACGGAATGTTTCGTGCGACACGACACGGAATGTTTCGTGCGACACGACACGGAATGTTTCGTGCGACACGATACGGAATGTTTCGTGCGTCACGACACGGAATGTTTCGTGCGACACGATACGGAATGTTTCGTGCGACACGATACGGAATGTTTCGTGCGACACGACACGGAATGTTTCGTGCGACACGATACGGAATGTTTCGTGCGACACGACACGGAATGTTTCGTGCGTCACGACACGGAATGTTTCGTGCGACACGACACGGAATGTTTCGTGCGACACGACACGGAATGTTTCGTGCGTCACGACACGGAATGTTTCGTGCGACACGATACGGAATGTTTCGTGCGACACGACACGGAATGTTTCGTGCGTCACGACACGCAATGTTTCGTGCGTCACGACACGGAATGTTTCGTGCGTCACGACACGGAATGTTTCGTGCGTCACGACACGGAATGTTTCGTGCGTCACGACACGGAATGTTTCGTGCGACACGACACGGAATGAGGAACTCCTCTCTTTCATAACCTCTCTGTTTCTCAGGAAACGCTCCCTCAGCTTCTTTTTCTCGTGTTGTGGTTTTATTACGTGATCCAGTAAGCAGAACTCCCTCCTCCTTCTCTGCCTCCCTTCATCCTCCCTTCTTCCTCCCTTCTCCTTCTCTTCCTCCCTTCTTCCTCCCTTCATCCTCCCTTCTTCCTTCCTCCCTCCTCCTTCTCTGCCTCCCTTCATCCTCCCTTCTTCCTCCCTTCTTCATGTTAGGGAAAGATTTGCAGTTTACTTTCCTCACCCTCTGAAACTTTTCTGTTTGTCAGATAGAAACTGTTGAAAGTAATTAAAGGGTTAAAAGACCTGCAAGAAATCATTCATACACTTTATTATTATTTACAGTTTAAAAAAAATATTAATAACAAATATAAAATAAATATATTTACCTCCCTGTGTTTTTATACCCTTTATATTTAAAGTTCTTTATAGTAACCATATTTAATAAATGATTGATTCAGTCTGAAGTCATCATCTTTAACAACCTCCTCCTCCTCCTCCTCTTCCTCCTCTTCCTCCTCCTCCTCTTCCTCCTCCTCCTCCTCCTCCTCCTCCTCCTCCTCCTCTTCCTCCTCCTCCTCCTCCTCCTCCTCTTCCTCCTCCTCCTCCTCCTCCTGCAGTCTGACGGGTTCGTTGTGGTGATCGTCATCCTGGTCCTGCTGATCCTGGTCGCTCTGGCCCTCATGTGGTGGTTCTGGCCTCTGTGCTGCAAAGTGGTGAGTGTTTCTGCACACACACACACACACACACACACACACACACACACACACACACACATGATAGCAACATATTCTACTCTGGGCGACCGGGCCGATGATTCATGCTCTCTTTGTTTATGTGCAGAGAGAGAAACAGAGAGCTGATGTGTTAATGTTTAACTGTATGATCTACAAACTGAGAATAATATCTAATAATAACAATAATAATAATGATAGTAATAATATGTAATAATTATAATATTCAATAATAATATAATAGTGTTACTATTTAATAATAACAATGATAATTATAACATCTAATATTCATAATACTTAATACTAATACTACTAATAATAATAATAGTCATTCTGATATTTAATAATAACAATAATAAGAAGTTTATCTCTACTACTTCTAATAATAATATTAATAATATTAATAATATTAATAATAATGATATTTATTAACTTTTCAAGGATGAAGAATTGCTTTAAAAATAAGAAAGAAACTAAAAGACAATAAAAGGAAATTAAACAATTTTAGAAGAATAAAAATAAAAAAGGATAAAATAAAAACATCAGAAATAAGAAATATAAAATACAAAAATATACAATTATAAATTCCTGCCTAAAGAAGAATAAACCCTCTTTATTAAAACACACTCAGGTGATATCTCCTGTTAAAGCACATCGATGAATCCCTTCAGTTCAACACCTGAAGACAACAAGCTGCAGATCATCTCCTTTAAGGAGCTGGAGAAAATAAACAATGAGACATCCTCCTTCATTACTCCTGCTGAGGGAGGATCCTTCAGCTCTCGACTGATGGAGATCTCAGGACTCATCATGACTTATTGTTCATAAAATCAGACGCATGGAGATCACATGTTCCTCTCAGGTTTAAAGGTGACATATCACTCTTTTTTCATCAACATATATTGGTCTAAGAGGTCCCCAAAACATGTCTTTAAAGTTTATGCTCAAAAAAACTCTTTGAAATCAGATTTTGGTCTGCCTGAAAATCCCTCTTCTTCAGTCCTCCTCAGAACAGTCTGTTTTCTCTCTGACCACGCCCCCTCAGGAAGTGGATGTGCCTCGGCTGTCCAGCACGTTGATCTAATGTTTACATGTTGGCTGAATATACACGGCTGCTCAGAGATCGCGTTACTTCAACCCTCTGAATCTGATCCAGAATCTGATCCTGACGGAGAGGTGCCTGCAGCAGGACCTTTCTGAACCATTGGTCACAGATTTAGTGTTTCTTGTTGTTTTATTTATCAGTATGTCGACGTGTGTCTTGGTACACAGCTACCAACATGTAGCTATGTGGCTATGCTAACTAGCGCTAGCACTTAGCCATGATAAATAAAAATCATCCACTAGATCTTCAAATCTGCAGACGTGGGGAGTAAAACCGACCTCTACCAGAAAGGCAGCGGGACCTATCTGAAGGATTGGTCACAGATTCTGTGTTACTTGTTGTTTTATTTGTCAGTATGTAGACGTGTGTCTTGGTACACAGCTACAGCTACAGCTACAGCTATGAACATATAGCTATGTGGCTATGCTAACTAGCGCTAGCACTTTTCCATGAAAACTAAAAATCATCCACTAGATCTTCAAATCTGCAGACGTGGGGAGTCAAAGCGACCTTTGTGTTTATTAAGACAGCCTACAACTAGCATGCCTCCCTCCTAAGCTCCTTGTTAGCACACATGTGTGCAGGGAATGAAAAACGGAGGAGGGGTTGAGTTGTATTTTATACAGTCTATGGGCTGAACAAGCTCCGAGCTCTGACTTCCTGTTACAGACCGGATGGCGTTGTGACGTAACAAAAACACGGAAGTCTGAAACGGCTGGTTTCAGCACACATTTACAGAAAGGTGGAGAAATCAGAACAGGGGCAGAATGGAGTCTTTTCATTCTCGGGGGGTTTGTAGACAGGGACACAGATTTCAGGTAAAGAACCATTAAAAAGTCCATTTTGCATGATATGTCACCTTTAAACTCAGAGAGAGAATCCTGCAGAATCTGAACCTGGTTTAACATCACATTTAATCTGAGGGAGCAGGTCAGGACTAAAGATGGAGATCAACAGAAACCCTTCAAACTACCAGACACATAAAAACAGAGAGAATGTTAAATCTGAATATTAAAGGAGGAGTACGTAGATTACATCCACTGAATGTTTGTTTATCTGAGAACACTGAAGTAGAAACCATCTTTACACCGTGAGGTTAAACCCTTGTTCTATCGCTCGCTCTGAGGGGAAGTGGTGTCATGCAGGACTCCACCTCCACCTCACCTCGGTCACAAGCGTTGGCTTAGCAACACCACAGAAGAAGAACCTCAAACAGGAAGTGGAGAACCCACATCCTGAGTGTAATGGCTGAGAGGAGAGCTGAGGTCACCCTCTGTGAGCAGAGGAGGAGGACAAACTGAGGGACAGCTTGTGTGAAAGTTACTAAAGTCTGTGTTTGATGAGGACTAACTTTAGTCCTACCTGGGGACCAGAGGGATTATTAATAATCCCAGAGAGAGCTCACGGTTTAATCTCAGCTGACTCACGCTGCAGATTAAAATACTTACTGTGGTTTTTAGTCAACACAGACTCTTCTGTTCCTAATCCTGGCAGAGATTCTTTCAGCTGCACTTTGTTTCTCAGCTTTTCTTCTTCTCTTCCTCTTTTCATGCTTTTTATTTCCTTCAGTGAACGCCAGCGTCCGTCTGTCACCGAGGGGAGGCGGAGTCTGAGTCTTAGCTCAGAGTTAATGCCCTCCATGAGGCGTGAGGGAGGACGATCCTTCTGCACACTGACGGCCTCTGATTGGTGCAGGAGGTTCATGAGAGCAGGTTGTGACTCTGCAGAAACCTCTCCTGAGGAATGATAAAGATAACCTCAGTCCATCTGCCTCCTTCAGGCTGCAGATCTGAGTCCTCAGTTTAAAGTTGGTGCATCAGCTTTAATGATGTTAATGATGGTGATGATGGTGATGATGTCACGGTGCAGAGAGCTGCAGGAGAACAAAGCATGGCCAGCTTCAAAATGAGACCTCAACACTGGAGGTCTCCTCTCCTCAGAGACAAACACACCTGATGGCGTCTGAAAGCTAACCGCGTTAAGTAACTGCAGAAGAAGAAGAGAACATTAGAGTCTCTGTGTAGACGTGTAGAGGTGTGAGATTTAGAGAACACTGTGAGTCAGCTGTTAACAGCAGAGACGCTCAGGTGGCGGCTGGCGGCTGAGTGTCAGGTCTCCATGAACGCTTTTTAAAGAGGATCAATACTCGACTGCTGCTGACAACGACAGGAAGGTTGAAGACTTTAAACGGGACATTTTAACCTTTAGATACGAAGTCAACAGACTGGTGGGGATTGTTAGAACGCTATGTTAGCAGAGCAGCAACATCAGAGCCGTCTGAGCGTGTTTCTGCTGCCGGACTGATTCTGACCCGGTTGTGTTCCCGGCTGACACCTGAGACCGTGTTCACATGTTCATTTATTTCTATCAGTCAGAAGGAAGAGAACAGAAAACTGGACTCTGAGAGTCTGAAGTAAGTTCCTGTTCAGTTCTCTTGTTGCAGCAGAAACCCGATCAGTAGTCGTAAATCAGACTTTATTTATAAAGCACTTTTCATACAATGACATTTTAACACAAAGTGCTGAACATAAAAACAACTTAGAATAGAATACATTAAGAAAAAGATCCAACCCCAAACCCCCAAACCCAGCCCACAATCCTAAGGTGAAGAACAGAATATGAAACAATAATAATAAAAACAATGAAAATAAAATAATATAAAATAAATGAAGAATAAAAAAGAAGTTTCTGAATGAACTGAGGAAACTCTCTCATGATCTCTTCATGAGGAAACACTGGAGGTAAAATAAGATGTTAAAACTCAACACAGGAAGTTAAAGATAAGATATTCTTTATTTGTCCGCTGGGGGAAATTATTTTGTTACAGCAGCTTACAACACGGGACAGAGGAATACAACAATGTACTAACATAGTTATAAAATATAATAACAGTAAAAATAGAATAAAATAAAATAAAATAAAATAAAATAAAATAAAGTAAAAATAAAATAAAATGAAATAAAATAAAATAAAGTAAAAATAAAATAAAATAAAATGAAATGAAATGAAATAAAATAAAATAAAATAAAATTTAATTAAATTTAATTAAAAAAAATAAAGTAAAAAAAAATAGAATAAAATAAAATAGAATAAAAAAATAGAATAAAATAAAATAGAATAAAAAAAATAGAATAAAATAAAATAAAATAAGGCAACTAAACTCACCAAAATAAAATACATTTCTAAGATAATAAAACACTAAAATATTAAACCATTAAAATAAAATAAGATGCTATACTAAAAATGAATAAATGAGTACTTAAATAAATAAAGTAGAATAAAAGTGACTAAAATTGAAAAAGAAAATAAATAAATAAATAAATAAAATTCTTAAGAATAAAAATAAAACTCAGTTAAAGGTGAGACTAAAAAGACTGAATGTCCACTGAGATTATTTGTATGAGCCTGATTGTTTAACATGTTCCCTTATTCAGTACCGTCAGTTATTTGCATTTTGTTTATGTGGAAATGATAATTTAGTGGAACAACAATCATCATGTTTGATGAAAGAAAACTATTCTTTTACTTTATTATCAATAATTCCTCGTGAACATTTACAAAGATGGATCACAGACCGCTCCTCGCCCCGCTCCATTAGGATTAGATGCCAGTGATTATCAAATAGTGTTCTGGCTTGAAATGCACATCACTAGTCTGTATCACAGGAGACGAGGTTTAAGTGTTCAGCTACAGAAACCTCCTCTAATGAAGCATGAAGTGTGAGCTGCACAGTGTTGGATGTTAACCGTGTTAGATCTGTTGTTTCTGTGATTTACATCCTGCAGGATTAAAAAGAGGAACTGATATGAGAGCATGCAGCGTGCACTTTAAAAAACAACATCATGAATAATCAAACACATGATTAACCGTCGTTCATGGTTCAGACTTTAAGTCACTTAAACACTTCTGTATTTCAGAGCCAGTGTTCCAGCTGTGTCTCTGTCATCAGCTGGTTCATGTTTACTCTCTGTTAAAGCTCACTCAGTAACTTTCAAACAGCTGACCCTGTGTGTGTGACTCACACAGAGCTGCAGGTGGAAACACTGTAGACAGACTCTATGAGCCGGTGGAGAGGAGCTCTGAGGTGATCTCAGACTTTTTAAAGAGACACAGGGGAGGTCTTGATGTGATGGACAGAGCTGCATGAGTTAGCATGTCATGGCTGCATGTTTCCTGCAGACAGAGCCTGTGCAGATCTGTAAAGGATGCATGGTGCAGACCTGGTCAGGTGACGGCGGTCTGCAGAGGAGAGGATGTGTTTGTTAGAGAGTATTGATCCGGGTGCTGAGAGGAGGTCAGGTCATGAGGAGGCAGAGTGGATGAATCAGAGAGCAGAGTGAAGCTGTGTTTGTGTGATCGGGGTGTTTGAGGTTACACTCAGGCGTCTCTGTGACAGCTCCGTGGTCCCTGACGGTTTTTTAAATCCATTGTTTAACTTTTTCTTTAGTGAAATTTTGAACTCGTCACTCCCTCCCTCCTCCCTCCCTCCCTCCCTGCTCCCTCCCTCCCTCCCTCCTCCCTCCCTACCTCCTCCCTCCCTCCCTCCCTCCTCCCTCCCTACCTCCTCCCTCCCTCCTCCCTCCTCCCTCCCTCCCTCCCTCCCTCCTCCCTCCCTCCTCCTCCCTCCCTCCTCCCTCCTCCCTCCCTCCCTCCCTCCTCCCTCCTCCCTCCCTCCTCCCTCCTCCTTCCCTCCTCCCTCCCTCCTCCCCTCCTCCTCCCTCCTCCTCCCTCCCTCCCTCCTCCTCCCTCCCTCCCTCCTCCCTCCTCCTCCCTCCTCCCTCCTCCCTCCTCCTCCCTCCCTCCTCCTCCTCCCTCCTCCTCCCTCCTCCCTCCTCCCTCCTCCCTCCTCCCTCCTCCTCCCTCCTCCCTCCCTCCTCCTCCCTCCTCCCTCCTCCCTCCCTCCTCCTCCCTCCTCCCTCCCTCCTCCTCCCTCCTCCCTCCTCCTCCTCCTCCCTCCTCCCTCCCTCCCTCCCTCCTCCTCCTCCCTCCCTCCCTCCTCCCTCCTCCCTCCCTCCTCCCTCCCTCCTCCCTCCTCCCTCCTCCTCCTCCCTCCTCCTCCTCCTCCTCCCTCCTCCTCCTCCCTCCCTCCTCCCTCCTCCTCCTCCCTCCTCCCTCCTCCCTCCTCCCTCCCTCCTCCCTCTCTCCTCCCTCCTCCCTCTCTCCTCCCTCCCTCCCTCTCTCCTCCCTCCCTCTCTCCTCCCTCCCTCCTCTCTCCCTCCCTCTCTCCTCCCTCCCCCCTCCCCCCTCCCTACCTCCCTCTCCCTCCCTCCCTCCCGCCCTCCTCCCTCCCTCTCTCCTCCCCCCCTCCTCCCTCCCTCCTCCCTCCCTCTCTCCCTCCCTCCTCCCTCCTCCCTCGCTCCAGCGTTTACAAAAATCCACAACAGATTCTGGTTGGGGGCGATGAGCGCGGGGCCACAGATGGTGCTCTCTGCTCTTTTTCTGTCTCTGCTTTTTTACTCTGAGATCTGATGAAGGCAAATTTACCCTCCAACACCCGCTCCCCCCCGCTCCCCCCCGCTCCCCCTGCACCGCCCCTTAAATGATAGACGTCACCTGGCTTTGTGGACCTGAAGGGAGCCCGTCCAGGATGAGATGGAAGCATATTTTGGAAAACCAACAAAGGCATTAAAATGTAAACCCCCTGCAGCATGTCTGGCTGCGGACGTGTTTGTCTTGGTGGAGAGAGCTGCTGTTGCCTTCCATCCAGGGACGAGGCACAAGAGGAGGGCCATGTGTGGCTTGTTAATATTTAAACCCCCAGTCTGCCAGGTTTCAGCAGCCGGGATGAGGCCATGCACACACACTCTCACACACAGAGAGAGACACACACATTCACACACTCTCACACACTCTCACACACTTATCCAACCTCATTCCCACAATCCTCTCTCTCCCTCCTCTCTCTCTCTCTCTCTCTCTCTCTCTCTCTGTCTCTCTCTCTCTCTCTCTCTCTCTCGCTCTCTCGCTCTCTCTCTCTCTCACTCACAGAGGTCACTCAGGCTGTGTCTGTCTCTTTGTTTATGATGAGGAAATGAAACATCAGGAGGTCATGAAGTTAAACTCTGGCTGTGTTATAAAAAGGAGGATTCGTCTGTGAAACATGAGAGAGTTAATAATCCTTGATAATCTTGAATAATTGAATAAAGTAAGAATCATTTTGTTGATTTTAAATATTGTTAAAGTCGTCTGAGATCTGAGGATTGAGAGCTGAAGATGCTGCTCGAGTTACATCTCAGTTTATCCTGAGGACAAATGTTCCCCGGCTCGTCTGGAGGAACTTTTTGGACGTTTTTCAGACTCAGTTTGTTTTTTAAGTTTTTGATAATCTCTGAATATTTCAGGCTGAAGTCGTCAGCGTCGCTCTAGGATGATGAACTCTCAGTTAACATTTTGTGTTAGGTGCAGAACGTCTCCTCTTTCACAGGACGGACATTAAAGACCCGGACACGTCACAGAGCTGACAGGAAGTCAGTCAGTCTGGAAACATGCTGCACAGATTTCAAACAGAGAGCATGCAGGGATTTTAAAAACATCTTAAATATGTTTGTTTGGATCAAAACATGCAGCTCAGCTTTTACAGGGACTCTGATTTTGCACATTTGCACGGACGTTTCAGAGAACGTACGATCAAAACTGATCCTCAAACGTGTGAACCTTGATTTGAGTTGAAATCAGAGGATGCAGGATTAGAAGTGCATTTTAAAATCACACCACTAGTGCATGTAAATAATCCATCACACTGCTAAACTGGACGATACCAAGAAACCAGCATGCTCTCTCTCTCTCGTCTGTTTGGCCCTAAGAACAGTAAACATGACATATATGAAGAGATCAAGTCATTATTGAAGTTCATAATCAGCCTCTATATCATGTCATAAACTCCTCTGAGGTCAGATTTATTTAAAGTCTGACAGAAGTGAGTTTGAGGAAAGATGACCTGGATCAGAATCAGCACAGGATCACACACGTCTCTCTCCTCTGTTCCCTTCAGGGTCAGATCTTTCAGACGTTAGCTTTCACTCTTCTTCTTCTTCTTCTTCTTAATTGTCTCTGGTTTCTTTTCTCCATCAAACATTTGAACACACATGATCTTTAAACATCCAGACATCCTACCTGCGTCTGATCCGTCACGTTAACCCTCCTGTACAGACGGATCTCAGAGCCTCTGATTGGCCGGCGTGTGTCCGGGCGTCTCCGGGTGTCAGGCGGGTGAACATCCTGTGGTTTAGTTTTTAATCACCCTGCCGTGCGTCCGCTCGTCACATCTGTCCGTCAGGTGTCTGGGAAGCAGAGAGCGTCATTTGTTTAATGCTTTATTTATCCCACAATATGTCCTCAAATCTGCTGCTTAATGACTTCATGAGGGGAGATAATCCAGGGAACGTAAGGTGTGTCTGAAATGATGTTAATCAGCGTATGGAGAGGCTAACGGAGGACCTTTCTGGATTTGCTTGCAGCCAGTTTTGTGTCAGAGAGCGATTAATTAACCCTAATTGATTATTTTTCATTATTGTAATGACGACAGTATGTGCAGAGAGCGAGGGGATCTCTGCGCTTCACACCGAGCCAAGCAGCTGTTAGGATCTATGATATGCATTAATTACATTCTATCCTGCAAACCAATTTACTAAATGTAGAAGCAGAGGGGGACTGAGGAGGACAAAGAGCTGCAGACACGCTGCTGCAGGACTCTGACTCTGCACGAGTCACAGGCCGAGCACCGACCTCTGTGAGAGCTCAGGAGTCAAACTCATGTTACTCTACCTGAGTCTGCAGGTTCATCTCACCTGAGTCTGCAGGTTCGTCTCACCTGAGTCTGCAGGTTCATCTCACCTGAGTCTGCAGGTTCATCTCACCTGAGTCTGCAGGTTCATCTCACCTGAGTCTGCAGGTTCATCTCACCTGAGTCTGCAGGTTCATCTCACCTGAGTCTGCAGGTTCATCTCACCTGAGTCTGCAGGTTCATCTCACCTGAGTCTGCAGGTTCATCTCACCTGAGTCTGCAGGTTCATCTCACCTGAGTCTGCAGGTCCGTCTCACCTGAGTCTGCAGGTTCATCTCACCAGAGGAGAACTCTCTGTAAAATCAGAGGGATGGACTGGTCCTCTCCTCCGTGCTCCGTCTCTCTGATGGACAGAGCGTCAGTCTTCAGCTGTCCTGCAGTGGAGAGTTGGACCTCAGTCTGTGAAGCGTCTGACTGACACCTGACAAATGTCTCTGTCAGGCCGTGCTTGGCTCTGCACATCTGAGAGCCCCGCTGGAGGCATCTTGTCTTTGAGCGGGATCACATTGTGGACAACCTGCTCCTCAGGTGTCATGTCATCGCTGTCGTCATGAAGGACGCCGGCGGGCTGGTCACTCTGCCGAGGGAGAGGTGTGCTGCGTGTGTGTGTGTGTGTGTTTTAATACCTCCGTGTGTGTGTGTGTGTGTGTGTGTGTGTGCAGTCACTCATCTTCCTCTCAGACGTGTCTTGGAGCTGAGCCCGAGCCTCCTCCTCTGCATCTCATTGGAGCTAATTAACTCCTCAGGACTTTATGATTGGGGGGATTGCTCGGGAGCACTGAACCCCATCCAATTAATTAAGAGCTAAACGGGCAGCGGCGCTCGCCCCAAAGACTCCCCTGTCAACAAGTTGATTTTCAGCTTTTCTTTATTTTGCACGGGGGGCCCCTGATGTTGGTTTACAAGCAGAATCCTTGTAATCAGCAGTCAGCGGGGCGATGGGGGGCATGTTGCAGTTACAAAGCAGCCTGGCAGCAGCAGCAGCAGCAGCAGCGTCTCCGCCGTGCCTCACGCTCAGGGATGTCTCTGTTTGACTCACTCACCTGTCACGAATCACCTCCGTCAGCCTCCCCACGCACACACACACACACTGTGGATCTCAGTGTGTGTCTCTATGTGTGTGTTCTCCCTGATGGACTTTGTGCTGACACTTTGTTACTTTTTCTGTTTATCCAGGTCATCAAAGACCCGCCGCCACCTCCTCCACCTTCCCGTCCTCCACCACCTGTGAGTACACCACGCTGCTGTCACTACACCTGCATACTGAGATCAGACCAGGGAAGTGTTTGTGTCATTAAAGCTCTGAGGAGGAAATTAAAGCCTCTGCATGATAACAGAGAGAACACAGTTTAATAAAGGCTGTAACTGACTCTGCAGGGTACCTTAATACAGACTTTATACTGTTTGAAGAACCTCTCAAGGTCCCTTAATAAACACTACGTGTGCATTTATCTGTCATCAGTACCTTCAAACAAAAACCTTTGATTACATTTAAACAAAGAAAGCATTTAAAGAAGGGTACCTCGAGACAGACTGCATCATATCTTAGAAAAAAGAGACAGTGTCAGGACAGTAAGAAAACCAGCTGTAATGTTGTGTGAAGGATTCATAAAAACAGACCTGTAAGAGTTAAAGAAAGTACCACATAGGGTACCTAAAGACGGATTATACCATGTCTTATATATTAAGTTAAACAACAAATGTTAGGGTAACTTCATCAGTTAAATGAGGAGTGAATACAGGGTACCTGAAAACACACCTCAGGATGTGTATGGGTTAGAAAACTGTTAAGAACAGCGATAAGTTAACTTTAAAGGTACATGAACACAGACTTGTTAGACTTATTACATTTGAGAAAACTTTTTTAAAAAAGGAAAGGGTACCTTAAGACAGCTGGACACATTTCTGAGATGTGCTGATTTTATTTTCCTGTAATGACGAAGAGATTATGCAACACAAATAAAAGGTCATAAAAACAACCAATCAGCTTTAACGCTGCGCAGAGGGACCGGGAGAGACTCTGAGACTCTGAGACTCTGAGTCTGTGAGTCTCAGAGTCTCAGAGTCTCAGAGTCTCAGGGTCTCAGAGTCTCAGAGTCTCAGGGTCTCAGAGTCTCAGAGTCTCAGAGTCTTAGAGTCTCAGAGTCAGTGAGTCTCTGAGTCTCTGAGTCTCAGAGTCTGAGTCTCAGAGTCTGTGAGTCTCAGAGTCTCAGAATCTCAGAGTCTCAGAGTCTCAGAGTCTGTGAGTCTCAGAGTCTGTGAGTCTCAGAGTCTGTGAGTCTCAGAGTCTGTGAGTCTCAGAGTCTGTGAGTCTCTGAGTCTCAGAGTCTGTGAGTCTCAGAGTCTGTGAGTCTCAGAGTCTGTGAGTCTCAGAGTCTGTGAGTCTCTGAGTCTCAGAGTCTCAGGGTCTCAGAGTCTGTGAGTCGTAGAAATCACAGAGTCTCAGAGTCTGTTAGTCTCTGAGTCTCAGAGTCTCTCCCGGTCCCTCTCCGTGGCGTTAAAGCTGATTGGTTGTTTTTCTGACCTTTTCTTTGTGTTGCATAATCTCTTCGTCATTACAGGAAAATAAAATCAGCACATCTCAGAAATGTGACTCATGTATCTGTCATCACAATATGCACCAACAGGTTTTGGTCTTTAATAAGCTCTGGGTTTAAAACGCTCCTTCTGTGAGTCCGGGTTTATCAGCTCCGACGCGCTGAAGGGAAAAACATCAGAGTTTATTTCAGGCGCAGGAAACCTCGCCGCTCAGAGCGCCGCCTGAGAACACGTCTCCCTGTATGAACCTCGCCGCTCAGAGCGCCGCCTGAGAACACGTCTCCCTGTATGAACCTCGCCGCTCAGCGGTCTCCTCCTGCAGAGGTCCTGAGCTGTAGGTTCAGTCTGACTCTAACTCCACATCTTCTCTCTGTGTCTCTGTCTTTGAAGGAACCGGAGGAGCTGCCCAAGAAGAAGTGGCCGACTGTGGACGCCTCGTACTACGGAGGGCGAGGAGCCGGAGGGATCAAACGTATGGAGGTCAGAACCTGAGTCTCATCCTGGCGTGCTGCGTTCAGGAGCTCAAACACTTCAGTTTCTGACACACTATAAGACATCAGTGTCTTACAGTGTGTCAGAAACATGTCAGCCTGAGATCTTCACTGAGTCCTCTGTGTCATGCATCAGAGACCGTGTGAGGGGTGTCTGCAAACCTCCTGCAGGACAGAGTTTAAAACATCCTGCTGAATGATTCTTAAAGTCCAAACTGAGACATCTTGAGCGTGCATCATGAAGCTAACTTAGTTCACACACAGAGGGATCCTAACATTTCAGAACCCAGAGAACACAGAGAACACAGAGAACCCAGAGAATACAGAGAACCCAGAGAACACAGAGAACCCAGAGAACACAGAGAACCCAGAGAACACAGAGAACACAGAGAACACAGAGAACCCAGAGAACACAGAGAACCCAGAGAACACAGAGAACACAGAGCATGCAGGGTGTGTGTTTGAATGTTTGGAGCGGTGTGCATGCTCCTCCTGCAGACGACGATGTCTGAAAAGGGTGTGATGAAATATTTCTCTCCTTTTTAAACTTCTGGACCTGATCCAGATCCAGGTCTGTGGAGTCCTTGAAGGAGCAGGCTGTGATGCATCATGTCAGCTGTGCAGGGTTAAACCAGGTTCCCACAGAGAGGTTATAGAGTGACATCAGAGGGAAGTGGGGCACGCTTTAGAGAACCTGCTGACACTCCTGTTTTCTCTGGAGCTACAAGTTAGTGGATGAAGAAGAGGAGGAGGAGGAGGAGGAGGAGGAGGAGGATGGAGTGATGGACGGATGGACAGACCCGAGCCACTGTCCTCGTCAGTCCTCTGATGCCTCTGACATGACAGGCCCTGCCATCTCGTCCTTGGCCGTCCGGCTCCTGATTGGATCAAGTCGTTGCAGAGATGAAGGATTGAGTGCTGCTGTCAGCTCCACGTCTCCACCTCACCCACCTCTCCCCCCTCCTCCCCCGACTCCCAAACCTTGGCAGCGTCTCTCTGATCCGCCTCCTCCGAGGGGACTCCAGGTTTGAAGGCGAGCTCGCTCCTCTTCCTCCCCCTTCGCTGTTTGTTGTCTCCCCCCTCCTCCTCCCCCTGCTCCTCCTCCCCCTGCTCCTCCTCAGCCCCGAGGACATGCACGGCTCTGTTGGGATTTCCCAGCATCCTCTGGGAGGTCCCATCTCTTGACTTTGTCCCCCCCTGAGTGATGGAGAGGCGTGAGGCCCCGGTTTCCCGTGGCTCTCTTCTTCCTGCAGCAGGTTGATTCCCGTCGACACTTCAGAAGCTTGGAGCCTCTCGTTAGATCGACCCGCTCTCTCCTCTGCGGCGCCGTGTGAGACGTCACGCTGAGAGGAAACCACCTCCACCTCCGACGCTTTGCTGCTGCCAATATTTCAAACACACACCAAGTGACATCGTTATTTTTTATTCATGGCGGCCCTCTCTCTCTCTCTCTCTCTCTCCCTCTCTCTCTCTCTCTCTCTCTCTCTCTCTCTCCCTCTCTCTCTCTCTCTCTCTCTCTCTCTCTCTCTCTCTCTCCTCGTGATGAAGCGATGGATGCAGAGATGATTCTGAAAAGATGTTCTGTATTGTCACGGCTTAACCTACAACCAGAAACCTGTGTCTCTAATTAATCACCTCAATCTGCTCACATGACGACCACTCTTTATCTGCTCCTGCAACAGATGAGAGGAATTCAATTAAAGAGCAGGAGCAGCTCACACACACACACACACACACACACACACACACACACACACACACACACACACACACACACACACAGGTTCAGAGTCTGATGTTCTCTGTGGAACATGAAGACGTTCAGTGGACTGAGTGTGATGCAGTCAGAGCAGAGTGGAGGTGTTAAAGGTCTTCTGCTCTGTGTTGGTTCACCTGTTCAGGTACGCTGGGGTGAGAAGGGCTCGACGGAGGAGGGAGCCCGGCTGGAGAAAGCCAAGAACGCCGTGGTGTCCATGCCGGAGGAGTCTGAGGAGCCCATGATCAACCGCTCCAAGCCCAAGTCCGCCCCGTCTTACCACCGTAACCAGAATAAGTGGTACACCCCCATCAAGGTGAGAGCGCCCCTCCTCTGATCACATGATGTCATCACCTTGATTCAGCAAAGGGTTAAAAAAGGATCTTCAAGAAATGAGGAGGATCTAAATGTTAAAGATTATTGTAGAGCTGAAGTTAGTACTTAACATCTTAAAGCAGCAGCGACTCACAGCAGGAACTAAGAACCTTTAGAGTCCCAGGATGTAGATTCCTCCCTGAGAGAGTCCGTGTTTAGAGGGTTTCAGAAGTTCAGGACTTCAGGGGTGGACCTCGCAGTCCTGAACATTTACAATCTGTCTTTAGACCTCTGGGAAAATGTAGAAAAATGGTTCCTTAAAAGAAGTTCCTGTTCCTGTTCCTAAAAGTTCCTGGTACTCTGAGTGAACATGCAGCTCGAGACAGCATGACTAAAAACCGTCTCTCCTCTGGATCAGGGTCGTCTGGACGCTTTCTGGGCTCTGCTGCATCGACAGTACGACCGAGTGTCCCTCATGAGACCGAACTCTGAAGACAAGGTAGGTCCCTAAAACCCCTTCCTGTCTTCATGTCCCTGATACACACACACTCACAGGAACCCTGATACACACACACACACACTCACAGGTACCCTGATACACACACACACCACAGGTACCCTGATACACACACACACACACTCACAGGTACCCTGATACACACACACTCACACTCACAGGTACCCTGATACACACACTCACAGGTACCCTGATACACACACACACTCACAGGTACCCTGATACACACACACACACACACTCACAGGTACCCTGACACACACACCACAGGTACCCTGACACACACTCTCACACACAATGATGGGTACCCTAACAAACACACACACACAAACACACACACACACACACATGATGTAGGGACTGGTTCAGTGAGCTGTGATGTAGGGACTCTGCAGAGACCTGGTTCAGTGAGATGTAGGGACTCTGCAGAGACCTGGTTCAGTAAGAACTGATGTAGAGACTCTGCAGAGACCTGGTTCAGTGACCTGTGATGTAGGGACTCTGCAAAGACCTGGTTCAGTGAGCTGTAGAGACTCTGCAGAGACCTGGTTCAGTGAGATGTAGGGACTCTGCAGAGACCTGGTTCAGTGAGATGTAGAGACTCTGCAGAGACCTGGTTCAGTGAGCTGTAGAGACTCTGCAGAGACCTGGTTCAGTGAGCTGTAGAGACTCTGCAGAGACCTGGTTCAGTGAGATGTAGAGACTCTGCAGAGACCTGGTTCAGTGAGCTGTAGGGACTCTGCAGAGACCTGGTTCAGTGAGATGTAGGGACTCTGCAGAGACCTGGTTCAGTGAGATGTAGGGACTCTGCAGAGACCTGGTTCAGTAAGAACTGATGTAGAGACTCTGCAGAGACCTGGTTCAGTGACCTGTGATGTAGGGACTCTGCAAAGACCTGGTTCAGTGAGCTGTAGAGACTCTGCAGAGACCTGGTTCAGTGAGATGTAGGGACTCTGCAGAGACCTGGTTCAGTGAGATGTAGAGACTCTGCAGAGACCTGGTTCATTGAGCTGTAGAGTCTCTGCAGAGACCTGGTTCAGTGAGCTGTAGAGACTCTGCAGAGACCTGGTTCAGTGAGCTGTAGAGACTCTGCAGAGACCTGGTTCAGTGAGATGTAGAGACTCTGCAGAGACCTGGTTCAGTGAGATGTAGAGACTCTGCAGAGACCTGGTTCAGTGAGATGTAGAGACTCTGCAGAGACCTGGTTCAGTGAGCTGTAGAGACTCTGCAGAGACCTGGTTCAGTGAGATGTAGAGACTCTGCAGAGACCTGGTTCAGTGAGCTGTAGAGACTCTGCAGAGACCTGGTTCAGTGAGATGTAGGGACTCTGCAGAGACCTGGTTCAGTAAGAACTGATGTAGAGACTCTGCAGAGACCTGGTTCAGTGAGATGTAGAGACTCTGCAGAGACCTGGTTCAGTGAGCTGTAGAGACTCTGCAGAGACCTGGTTCAGTGAGATGTAGAGACTCTGCAGAGACCTGGTTCAGTGAGATGTAGAGACTCTGCAGAGACCTGGTTCAGTGAGATGTAGAGACTCTGCAGAGACCTGATTCAGTGAGCTGTAGAGACTCTGCAGAGACGGACCCAGGAAGTCCATCAGGGTTTGTTTTTAGCAGCTGAAACTTGCAGCCTGCAGGGAGTGAGTCAGGTCTGTTGTGAGTTCCTGGTTTTCAGGTTATTAATAGTGGTCTCTGTTAGTCAGCCCGGTCTAACGGAGCCTCTCTCCTCAGAGTGACTCCGTCAGAGTATTTCGGTCTGCTGTAGAGTCTTTGAGTCACCGCGGTCTCAGCTGCGAGCTCGTGTTGTCGTACATCTGTGCACAGGAAGCTGCTGGCATCATTGTGTTGTTGTTACCTAACTGTGCAGCTGCAGAGCCTCTCCAGGAAGCATGACAGGGACGCCCGTATATGGTCACGCTCTGGACCATCGTCAACCTCTGATGAAACTAATCGTCTCCACAAAGCGGCGCTCTGAAACCCAACGCCCTAGAGGAGCACACCGCTCTCTAACCGACACCTAACCAGAGTTCAGCAGATGTTTCCACATGTTCTCTGCTTCAGTGGATCCAGTGGATCCAGCAGACCACGGCGCCCGCTCTGACTCTCAGACCGGCTTCATGGTAGATATTAGTGCATCTGCAGAGTGAATCCTGCTCCTGATCACTTCCTCCTCTCCTCGGTCTGAGAGCAGGATCATGAGAGTCTGAGAGCAGGATCATGAGAGTCTGAGAGCAGGATCATGAGAGTCTGAGAGCAGGATCATGAGAGTCTGAGAGCAGGATCATGAGAGTCTGAGAGCAGGATCATGAGAGTCTGAGAGCAGGATCATGAGAGTCTGGTTCCAGGCTGCACACGTCTCCTCTGCTGCTCTCCTAACATGGAAAACACCGAGCTGCAGGCCAGCTGTGAGCCTGCCAGGTGCTCCTCTCTGCGCCTGATGAGGAGCAGCATGAAGGAAACATCATCACAGAATTATCTGACCTCTGACCTCTGACCTCTGACCTCTGACCCCAGGTCTAAATATCTACAGAGTGTAGAGAGGTGTTAGAGAGAGAGAGAGCTTCATGAGGAAAATGAAGATGATGTTAAACACACACAGCTGTGACATCACTCTCAGACCTTCAATCAAACTTTATTTACAAAGCACTTTTCATACAATGACACTGTGACAGAGTTCTGTATATAAATAATAAAAGGAGAAATAAAATAAAATAAACACAAAAATACAAAAAAAAAAAGAAGAACCAAAAATCAATATACAATATTAAAAACATGAAATATAAAACATGATAATACATTTAAAAATATAAAAATAAGATATAATAACATTTAAAGTAAAATGTAAATAAAATAAAATAATATTAAGTTGAAGAAAATTAAATACATTAAATAAAAATGACTTAAATATAATGAATTGAAGAAACGCTGTCATCTTAATGATGCAGCTGATCCCGGGTACACTGATGCAGGTTTTATGGTACCTAAACACACCTGTGTCAGGGTACTCTATCAGGTGTGTTTAGGTACCTTTAAGAGTCTTTACAGGGTACTCTTTCAGGTGTGTTTAGGTACCTTTAAGAGTCTTAACAGGGTACTCTTTCAGGTGTGTTTAGGTACCTTTAAGAGTCTTTACAGGGTACTCTTTCAGGTGTGTTTAGGTACCTTTAAGAGTCTTAACAGGGTACTCTTTCAGGTGTGTTTAGGTACCTTTAAGAGTCTTAACAGGGTACTCTTTCAGGTGTGTTTAGGTACCTTTAAGAGTCTTTACAGGGTACTCTTTCAGGTGTGTTTAGGTACCTTTAAGAGTCTTTACAGGGTACTCTTTCAGGTGTGTTTAGGTACCTTTAAGAGTCTTTACAGGGTACTCTTTCAGGTGTGTTTAGGTACCTTTAAGAGTCTTTACAGGGTACTCTTTAGGGTGTGTTTAGGTACCTTTTAAGAGTCTTTACAGGGTACTCTTTCAGGTGTGTTTAGGTACCTTTAAGAGTCTTTACAGGGTTTCATTTAACATCTTCACTAATGTTCCCTTCAGTATCTGTCTCTGTACACGCTCTGAGTGTGTTTCACAGTGCCTCTGTGTTGAGGTACCTCAGTTTCATGTTAATAGCTACAAGCTTCCCTTCAGTGTCCACGTGACACTGTCACGTTCTTGTTCTGGTACCTGTTAGTCTGAACAACGTCCGTCTTTGAGAACCCTCTCATGCAGAGACGGTCACTCTTGAGTCCCAGAGACTGAATGAACTGTGTGTTGGTGTATTCTTCCTCTCTCACGGTGAGTGTGTTGTTGTCATGAAGGGGGAAGTGGAGTCAGTGAGAGCGGCTGTTGTTCACCTTCAGCCTCCCTCAGCCTCAGAGTTATTTCAGGCTGAACGGATCAACTTGATGGATCAAAGCTAGAGGAGTCTGAACTGTCCGGTGGGAGGTGAGGTGTAGATGGCAGAGCGGGCAGCGGTGGCTCAGAGAAGAGAGAGGAGGGAGGAGGGAGGGAGGGAGGGAGGAGGGAGGGAGGGCAGCGGTCTTTGATGGCGGACAGGAAACCTCCAGGGTCATGAATTTTTCAGCGAGCTTCATCCGCGGGGTTACAAGGACTCGTACAGGTGTAAGGAAGCAGGTTGTCACAGACATCTGTTCAGCATGGGGACCCTGGTGTCCATACTCCCTCCCTCCATCCTTTCCTCTCTTTCCTCCCTCTCCAGGCAGCCTCCCCTCCTCCCCTCCTCCCTCCTCCCTCCCTTGGTGCCGCCGCCCCGAGCAGAGCTGCTGGATTGTCAGCAGATGCAGAAGAGAGACAGAGAGACAGAAAATGAGAGTGAAACAGTTTTTTTTGTGGTCTCACATTTAGCGCCCGAGGGCCTCCAACACCAAAGGTAGAGCGGGGGTGGACACAGCTGCGGCGCCGAACTCGCCCCGGGCACAAATAAAGAGATCTGATGTGGTTTGACTGTGTTGTGGGTGAGAGCGGGAAGCCGGGGAGGCACTTCAGAGCCAACTTAGCACAGCAACATCTGCCGCCAAGTTTTCCCGGGATCGGCTGGGGACAGCAGGTAGAGGAAGGTGGCGAGGGGGGAAGGGGGGGGGCGACAGCGGCGGCCTTATTCTGGAGCGCGCTCAGACTCTCTTTGAAGAGGCGGGGACGTGCAGCAGCTCTTGTTTTCTCATTGGTCGCCCCCTGACTTCACACTCCAGGTATTGTTTCCTGAAAGCAGCTGTCCACTGAGTGTCCAGACGAGGTGTGAGATGAATGATGCATCACGGCGTCCTCCTACTCGCTCTCCTCTGAGTCTGCTCCTCGGCGAGGGGCGGGGGGGCGAGTGGGCTGAGAGCTGCTGTGTGAGGTTAATGGTTTTATCACATGGACCTTTACGCTGCTGAAGCATATTTCACTTTAATAAGACGTGTCTCTGTCACAGATCGGAGGAGGACTCCTCCTCTTCACTCTTTATTTGTCCCAGACGACGTTAGGTATCCATCCCTGAGGAGGAGAACATGGACGCCGGGTGGTTCCTCTCACATCCTGGTCTTTGCTCAAGTCCTGATCCATCTCAAACATCTGCAAACATCCAAAACAAAACAAACCTTTCCACGTCTGTGGGACAGGAGAGGAAGACATCAGGCCTTTAGAGCGTCCTCCTTCGAGTCCATGACTCACATCAGAGAGGACACTGAGGTGGATCATGTTAGGTCTGCACATCTGATTGTTTGTCATGGAATACAGAGGGATGCAGGAGCGTCAGCACGGCATGCTGGGATACTAACTGAGTCTCTAAATCAATAATAATAATAATAATAATGCATTTTATTTATAGGTGCCTTTCTTGATACTCAAGGTCACCTTACATCATTAAAACAAACAGAGTTTAAATAACAAACAGGAAGTGAAGGGACAGAGGAGTTGTGGTCAGATGGAGTCAGAGCGGCTGGAGGCTCTGGTCCCCATGGTAACAAGGCGAGCAGGGGGGACAGTGAGGATTTGAAGGTGAGGAGAAGTATTTTGTAGTTGATCCGGTCTGTGATGGGGAGCCAGTGGAGCTGCTGCAGGATGGGTGTGATGTGGTGGATGGAGGCGGTGTGTGTGATGATACAGGCGGCTGAGTTTGAACCAGTTGTAGTTTATGGAGGGTTTTGTGGGGGAGGGCAAACAGAAGGGAGTTGCAATAGTCCAAACGGGAGGTGACGAGACTGCGATGGATCATTGGAATATAAATGGACACATGGATGTAGTGGATGAATCCTTACACCCCGACTCTAAAGTCTGTCCCCTGAAAGTTAAACCAGTGTTCCTCTGTAACGTCAGGAGGGGCTGAGACCTGAGCTTGACTCCAGGTGTTCAGTCTCTTTCAGGTGATCATTCCTTCACCGTGTATCTCTCATGATCGTCTCTCATGTTTCATGTTTGAGTTCATTCAGAGCTCAGCGGGCGTTGCATGGACAGAGAGCCTGAAAGAGGAGAAGGTCGTCTGCAGGAGGTTTAAATGTGAGACCTGAGACCCACGTTAGCTTTAAGAAGAGTCCATTCAGAGTCTGATGCATCTCTCTGGTAGAACACACCTGAGCTCTCACCTCCGTGTCTCCTCCTCCTCTCTCCTCCTCTCGTCCTCTCGTCCTCTCGGTGCCTCGGCTGCAACACCATCTTAATTTAACAGTTGTCCCTCACGTCGTAAAGCTGCAGAGGGAGCGTCTCATTAAACGTCTGAGAGCAGAGGGACGGAGAGAGAGATGTAGAAAGAAGAGGGGACACGGCTGGCATACGCTGAGGGCAGAGGTGACAGGCTGCTGCTGCTGTGGCCTAACAGGGCTCAACATGCAGAGCTGTCCGTGGAGGTCACAGGAATACATGGAGGAGGAGGCTGACTGTGTGCAGGAGGAGACTGACTGTGCAGGAGGAGACTGACTGACTGCAGGAGGAGACTGACTGCAGGAGGAGACTGACTGACTGCAGGAGGAGACTGACTGTGTGCAGGAGGAGACTGACTGTGCAGGAGGAGACTGACTGTGTGCAGGAGGAGACTGACTGCAGGAGGAGACTGACTGACTGCAGGAGGAGACTGACTGCAGGAGGAGACTGACTGCAGGAGGAGACTGACTGTGTGCAGGAGGAGGCTGACTGACTGCAGGAGGAGACTGACTGTGTGCAGGAGGAGACTGACTGACTGCAGGAGGAGACTGACTGTGCAGGAGGAGACTGACTGTGTGCAGGAGGAGACTGACTGCAGGAGGAGACTGACTGCAGGAGGAGACTGACTGACTGCAGGAGGAGACTGACTGTGTGCAGGAGGAGACTGACTGCAGGAGGAGACTGACTGACTGCAGGAGGAGACTGACTGCAGGAGGAGACTGACTGCAGGAGGAGACTGACTGTGTGCAGGAGGAGGCTGACTGACTGCAGGAGGAGACTGACTGCAGGAGGAGACTGACTGTGTGCAGGAGGAGACTGACTGTGTGCAGGAGGAGACTGACTGACTGCAGGAGGAGACTGACTGTGCAGGAGGAGACTGACTGTGTGCAGGAGGAGACTGACTGCAGGAGGAGACTGACTGTGTGCAGGAGGAGACTGACTGCAGGAGGAGACTGACTGTTTGCAGGAGGAGACTGACTGCAGGAGGAGACTGACTGTTTGCAGGAGGAGGAGACAGAGACACAGACTCAGTGACACACTCACAGTGGAGACGTTGAAGTGTCTGACTTGCATTAGCATGTAGCTCTTTAGCAGCAGTCCGTCAGCAGTAATTAGCGCAGTGATTTAGAGACATGAGTATAATTAGTGTAAACAAACAGGACTGTCTGGGAGTGGGTTGGCAGCCCGGCTCTGGCCTCTACTCTCAGATTTACATCCTGACTCCGGGTCACAGTTTGTCGGAGACGCTCTGCAGCTCAAGTTTCTCTCTGAGTTTCTCTCAATAGCAGATGGTGGAAGGAAAAAATGTTTTCACTGTGTTTATCATCTCCAGAAAAGTCACAGAGACAAGCTTTGATTAGTAGCAGAGGAGGATTCTGGGAAATGCAGTCTTTCAGCAGCAGTGAACACGTGTCCTTCACAGTCCCAGCTCAGAGGCTTCCCTCTGGCTTCCTTCAGCGGTATGAACCTGAAACAGGAACTGATGTTCTTGTGATGTTCTTGTAATTAACGGGTCTTCAGTTTGCTGAAATAACAACATCATGATGCAGATTAGTCCAAAGTCCAAAGTCCAGCTTTGTCAGGTCTGTCCTCAAGAGGAGAAGAAAACTACGTCTACAATGTTTGTTTGTTGAATGGAGGTGGGATCCATCACTTCTGATGCTGCGTTCAGGGAAGTCAGGAAATCTAAGCGCTGATTGTCTTTAGTGACACAGCATCAAGCAGATTAGTGTCTCAGTGTAAATGTTTGATGTAGAACAGATTGTTAGCTGCTCTTCATGCAGATATCTGTTTATAGAGAGACAGAAATCCTCCTCACATTAACGACCATGAGAGCCATCATCACGCTGGACTGTGTTCCTCCTGCTGCTGCTCTCCATACAGACTGTTCCTCCTGCTGCTGCTCTCCATACTGACTGTTCCTCCTGCTGCTGCTCTCCATACAGACTGTTCCTCCTGCTGACACCTGAGTGAGGATCCTACATGTATGTAGAAGGTGTAAACAGAGTTAAATGGACCCTAACCATCAGGATCAGCATCATGCACCGGGCGAGCTAGCTCGTTAGCCACGGTTAGCAACCCACAAGTCGAGCGTGTTGTTGTTGTTGTTATACGTCATCAAGCGGCGCCTGTAAACGTCTCATGCTGCATTCATGCAGGCTCGGAATAGCTAAAGCCTACCGAACAAACATCGGTTATAAAAACCCGATACCAATAATTCCCGATGTTACATTTCTAAGTAAATATCAGCCGAAAATATCGCCTAGCAGTAATCTGTATCTGTCATGGGTGGTTCAGGTGGTGCAGGTGGTGCAGGTGTAACAGGTGGTGCAGGTGTTAAAGGTCATGCAGATGCTAAGGGTAGTGCAGCTGTTGAAGGTGGTGCAGGTGTTACAGGTGGTGCAGGCGTTACAGGTGGTGCAGGTGGTGCAGGTGCTAAAGGTCATGCAGCTGTTACAGGTGTTAAAGTTCGTGCAGGTGTTACAGGTGCTTCAGGTGCTGCAGGTGTTACAGGTGGTGCAGTTGTTGCAGGTGGTGCAGGTGTAGCAGGTGTTACAGGTGCAGGTTGTGCAGGTGTTACAGGTGGTGCAGGTGTTACAGGTGGTGCAGGTGTATCAGTATGTGGGAGTGTGATGGTTTGACCCTTGGAGACAGTCCAGTTTGAAGTGGACTCCTCCCTGAAAGATGAGAGTCTGGTTTCGTGCGTCCTGAGAGACACGGTGACCAGTTTGGACCAGCTGGAGATGACATGTGCTCCGTGTGTTGCAGTGCATTGTGGGTAGGAGAGATGCAGCAGAGGATCTGACGGCGTGCTGAGCCGTTAAAGCCGTTAAGCAGACTGTTTCTCCTCCTCGTACATACATTCAGCAGCCTCTCTCTCTCTCTCTCTCTCTCTCTGCAGCCTCTCTCTCTCTCTCTCTCTCTCTCTCTCTCTCTCTCTCTCTCTCTCTCTCTCTCTATCTCTCTCTCTCTCTCTCTCTCTCTCTCTCTCTCTCTCTGCAGCCTCTCTCTCTCTCTGCAGCGCTCCTCTCTGATCTCTGGATGTAAAGAGGAGCAAACATTTGCCGGGTATTGTTAGAAAAAGGCGTAAACAGATGCACACACACTCATCCTTTCACGCTTCCTGTTTGTTGCTCTTATCTCGTCGCATTACAACGCCACGCTGAATATGGTGAGAACATCTTTCCCGAAGCTAATAAAAGCCGTCAAACTGCATTGTTCAGTGTTAGAAGAAAGGAGAGCCAAACCATGACACATCCTTTAAGGTTTCAGCGCACAGAAGGCCCACGTTCCTGTCCTCCACACAGCCGCTCAGAGGAATAATTTTATACCTAAGCGTCTGATAAAACAATATGCTAATGTGGGAATAATGTATGCCTGCAGAGAGGGAGACAGAGTAAACACAGGGTAATGCACACATGTTGACATCAGTCAGGACGCTCACAGGCAGCACGCTGATAAACGCTCAAACTAATGTAACACTTCATCTCACCGTCAACGCTTTAATGGAAAGTAAACAACCTGGCAAACCACGCCGGGTCCAAACCAAGCTCCAGATCACAGAGCATGAGATTTACTAATTAACACGGCTAATTGGAATTACAGCGCAGCGTCACAAATAATGAAGCGTCAGGAGGGGAGACGGGAGGATCCGGATCGACCCAGAATAAAGCTCAGAGTGACACGGAGACGTAGCTCCACGTTTAAACCCTGAAGAGTGATCGTCACCAAGAGGAGGAGGAGGAGGAGGAGGAGGAGGAGGAGGAGGAGGAGGAGGAGGACGGCTCGGCTCTGTATTTACTGAGAGAGCTGCAGAGGAGGAGACGGAGAGTTTAACATCTGAACACAGAGATCATCTCTCCTCACGTCCTCTCTGATAACTCACACAGCTCTACATATCACTGCAGAGTCCAGGGTCGACGTTTCACCAAGAGAAGACGCTGCTGTCAGGACATCAAACATAAACACACATAATACATGATGCATTAAAGCATGCAGAGAACCTGTTCTTCATCATGTGTTTAACCCTCCTGTTAGCTTGTGGGTCACATTGACCTTTTTTTAAAGTCTATTGTAGGAAATATATTCCAAACCAGCATCAAAATCTGGGCAGCATGTGACAGAAGAGGAGTTAATTTATCAACATCACTTCATAAAAATAAAAAAATTCAACATTTAAAATAAAAGAAACAAAAATCTCTGTCATGTTAAACTATTGTATTTATATTTAGAGCTTTCTAATGTACATTTATAAAAGTTTTAACATTTATTTAAATGAAGATGAGTGAGTTATCCTCATTAAACCATGAACTGAGAATTAAAGAACACCAGTGGACTAAATATTAATTTAAATGTTTAATAATGGAGTTAATAATTAAATTAAAATAAATGTGTATTGGGATTTTTTGTGGTTCTGACACTTTCAATCAGTCAGACTTTATTTATAAAGTGGTTTTCATACAATGATATTGAAACACAAATACCCCCCCCCCCATCCTAATCCCAACCCTGCCCCAACCCCAAAACCCCCACCCCACAATCCACAATACATGCAACAATAATAATAAAAACAATACAAATAAAATAAATAAATACAAATAAAATAAATAAATACAAATAAAAAGAAGTTTCTGATGAACTGAGGAAACACTGGAGGTAAAATAAGATGTTAAAACTCAACACAGGAAATTAAAATCACCAAAATAAAATACATTTCTAAAATAATAAAACACTAAAATATTAAACCATAAAATAAAATAAGATGTTACACTTAAAATTAATAAAATAGAATAAAAAGAGACTAAAATTTGAACTAGATGATGAATTAATAAATAAAACTGTTAAAATAATAAAACTCAGTTTAACTCACTTTTAGATAATTGAATAAGCCCCGGGTCAGATTGACCCAGGAACATTAATATAAGAGGAGGGTTAAAGAGAGAGGAAGGTTAATATACTTCATTTTCTCTCTCTCCTCTTCCTGCAGACGAACATTAAGAAACACAAACGGACAATAAAGACATTTAGTTTATTCACATCATCACAAATACACACATTTATATATTCAGTTAACATTTCACAGGGTTGGATGTGTGCAGAGAGGCGACCCAAAGGAAGCTGTTTAAAGATTTTAATAGGGGGACTAATGTCCCACAAATAAAGAGGCAACAGACAATCCCTGTGGTGACATCATAAATTAGTGGGTGAGTTGATGTGATCAGTACATTAATCAGAAATGACCAGAAGTTGTAATTTATTATTATTATTATTATTATTATTATTATTATTATTATTATTATTATTATTATTATTATTATTAAAACCTTTATTTAAACAGGAAATGCTCATTGAGATTACAAATCTCTTTTCCAACAGAGTCCTGGCCGAGAGAGGGAGCAGCACACTTACACAGTTACAATATTAAAATAGACATAAATACAAATATCAGACACACACAACAGGTACACAACAGGTACACAACAGGTACACAACAGGTACACAACAGGTACACAACATGTAAACAACAGGTACCTCCAGAAACAGCCTCTCACATTTAAACAGAACATCTGCAGACGGATGCTTCAGCCTCCAAGTCGTTTAAGGAGCGTTTCAAAGCATTCAAAGATATCATGTCAGACAGTTTTAGATCCTTTTAGCTTTTTCTTGAAGGTGGAGATGGACTGTGACATTCTTAATCCAAAATTTAAAAATTTAAACATGCAACACACTTTTAGTTTTGCAGACAGCATGCATAGAATAAATGAAATCATGAGATGAAGATGTTTCTGTGCAGGAGTCGTGGACGGACTTTAATAATAATAATAAAACCCGTCCTGAGATCAGACCCGCTGACGTCCGGGCGCCGTGCAGAGACTGTGAGGCAGTGTGAACATTTAGATCTGACATTATCTCGTTTAAAACACAGACTTTATTTTATTTGGACGCCACATGTTTTTTAATTTTCAGAACTGAAAGCAGCTCCTGAATTTATCCTGTCTTTATTTATTTGAAGCTTTTCCTCACATTTGTAAACGTCTCATGTTGCAGAGTTTCTATCTGAGCGTGATTCACTGAGGAGTGAATTTATTATAAACAATCAGATCTTCTGATTCTAATAAAGAAGAATACAAACTGAAACATCAGGTTTCATTTTCCTTCACTAAATTAATTTCATTTGTTTTTGAAGCTTCTTTTAAAGGATTAAAATAAAATCTTTAACCTGAGATAAAAACTGAGTCACAGCAGGTTTCTACATCCTCTGTCTTTTTATGTTTTATATTTGACCTTAATAATGTCAGAGCAGGATCTTCCTCTGTGTCCTCTTCATGCATGGTGGAGCACACGTTACAGCAGCAGCAGCAGCAGCAGCAGCGTTAGCGGCGTCGCGGCGGTGATGGTGGCGGTGGAAGCGGTCGGCTGTGCAGCGAGCCCTGGGCCTCATTAGTCCTATCAGTGGACGGCCTTGTTAGCCCTAACAAGTAGCCAGCTGACAGCTCCATTCAGACCCCCCCTCCTCACACACACACACACACACACACACACACACACACACACACACACACAGAAGAAAAGTGACAGCTTTAACTGCAGCGGGCAGAGCGTCGCGATTTATGAGCCTCGCCCGCGCTCTCTTAACCAGATTAGTTCTTTTTACATTAACCGAGGAAAAGTAGGGCAGATGTCTGTGTGCCTGGTTGTAAATTTGATAATGACCGCCATGTTAATCCCCCGACCCCCCCCCCCCAAACCCTCACCCCCCTCCTCACCCTGCACCCCCCACAAACCCCCCAACCCGCCCTGCACGGCAAGTCCAGGCTGGGACCTGGCTGGTAACAGGATTACCAGCGAGGGGACCCTCACCCTGAGTGTGTGTGTGTGTGTGTGTGTGTGTGTGTGTGTGTGTGTGTGTGTGTGTGTGTGTGTGTGTGTGTGTGTGTGTTCTCTAATCGTGGTCGGTGGCGGCTGGTCGGAGGAGGAAAGTGTAAAGTAAGCTGATGTAGGACAGAGGAGGAAAGGAGGAGACGTCAGGACGCTGAGGCCGACACGTCTGCTCCTTTAAAACATTCAAACCTTCAATTAAACTTTATTAAACGCTCCCTGTGAACACGTTCACACGTTCACACGTTCACACACTCTGGAGACACTTTAACTAAAGAAAGGCACATTAACGCCGTGTGCACGGGGACTGAGATATTTAAACTTTACATCACCACCGTTTGAAATTCTGCAGCTGCAACAACAAATCCATCAGCAGCTACATCAAACAGAATTCATGCATTAATGTTAATATTCATTTCATTTAAATGTAATATTTTGTAAGCAGGAAGGTCAAACATTTAAAATTTTACAGCCGCTTCATTTTAATGATTTTAATCTTTCCTTTTATTGTGGAGTAAAAATCCATTTTTGTTTTTAGAGAAGAAGAAATGAGAGGAGGAACATTTCCACCTCTTTAAAGAATAAAAACATGCAGAGTGAGAGGAACAGATTACAGACTGTAATAATAAGAACCTCACAGAGCAGCTTTCACAGAGACTCATCCTTTTAAAGAGTCAGGATTTATTAAAACAAGACGTCTGATTATTTTCTGTTTTTATTTTCCTTTAAAGAAGAATTTAATAAAAACATGAAAACATGAATCAGTGTGAGCTCCAACGTGTCACCACGACAACATCAATCACAACAAGCTGTTTGGAGCTCGCTGCAGATTTAGAGTCTGTATCTGAAGACTCTGATCTCTGCTGTTTGGATTAGCTTGTTTTTCTCTTCTCTTAAATCCACTCTGAACACGCCGCTCTTACTGCACGCGCTCAGTTACTGCACGCGCTCAGTTACTGCACGCGCTCAGTTACTGCACGCCGCTCAGTTACTGCACGCGCTCAGTTGCTGCACGCGCTCAGTTACTGCACGCGCTCAGTTGCTGCACGCGCTCAGTTGCTGCACGCGCTCAGTTACTCCCTGTTTTAAATCAATCAGGAGGGTTTTCAGTGTTTCACTGAGTCTCAGGGTCTCTGTGTTTTTGTGGTTTGTTTTTGGGGACCTCCCTCCCTCCCTCCCTCCCTCCTCCTCCCTCCCTCCCTCCCTCTGGCCGCCTCTCTCCTCTTCCTCTCCGTTAGCTGATCTCTGTTGTTGTATTTGGGTGGTCTGGGCTGGTACCTGCACCCGCTGCCCCCCTCCTCTCTCCCTCTCCTCCCTCCCTCCTTCCCTCCCCCTCCTCTCTATGATACGATGTGAACTGATGTCCTGCCGGTGCCTTTTTTCCCAGAACCCCTCAGACTGGTCTGAGCGTGGCGATGTCGCCGTGTGCCGAGCCGTTTCTTCATCACCTATTAAAATCAAAGGCGAGGAGCGCTGCGAGTCTGAGCTTTAATTAAATTACATTATTGTTAACGTCAGCGTTAGCGAGGCCGGCTCTGTCGCGTGCACTCTGCCCTCCTCCTCCTCTTCCTCCTCCTCCTCGATGCTCACCTCCTGACAGACATATAGAGGAGGAAGAGGAGGAGGAGGAGGAGGAGGGATCACACATACATGCAGTAATGTATTCTAATGCTGCGTGGTCTGTGTGTGTGTGCAGAGCGGAGCAGGGAGTAATGTTATGGAGGGAATATGTTCACAGTGAATATTCAATCAGCTGCAGTTTGTGTACATGCATGTGAGGGGCTAATGTGGAGTGAAGGGCCCTCACATGTAATCTGATCCTCTGGAAAATGTTTGCGTCTGATAACAGACGTACGTCATGAATAAACATGTAAACATGTGCCACCGAACCGCCGCTGATCATCCTCAAACTCAGAGAGAGGCCTGACGTCTGAATCTCCTGATCTCAACCAGCTCCTTTTATTCTGTTTAATCTGAGGGAGCCGGATTATAATCTCCCCTTAGTCTGCAGGAAACACAGAAACACAGAAACACAGAAACACAGACACACAGACAGGAAGTCCTTTATTCAGACCAGGAAACTAAAAACACTGACCTCCTCTTCCTCTTCCTCCTCCTCTTCCTCCACCTCCTCCTCCTCCTCCTCTTCCTCCTCCTCCTCCTCTTCCTCCTCCTCTTCCTCCTCCTCCTCCTCCTCCTCCTCCTCCTCCTCTTCATCCTCCACCTCCTCCTCATCCTCTTCCTCCTCCTCCTCTTCTTCCTCCTCTTCCTCCTCCTCCTTCTCCTCCTCCTCCTTTTCCTCCTCCTCCTCTTCCTCCTCCTCCACCTCCTCCTCCTTTTCCTCCTCCTCCTCTTCCTCCTCCTCCTCTTCTTCCTCCTCCTCCTCCTCCTCTTCCTCTTCTTCTTCCTCCTCCTCCTCCTCCTCCTCCTCCTCTTCTTCTTCCTCCTCCTCTTCTTCCTCCTCCTCCTCTTCCTCCTCCTCCTCCTCCTCCTCCTCCTCCTCCTCCTCTTTTTCCTCCTCATCCTCCTCTTCCTCCTCCTCTTCCTCTTCCTCCTCTTCTTCCTCCTCCTCCTCCTCCTCCTCCTCTTCTTCCTCCTCCACCTCCTCCTCCTCCTCTTCCTCTTCCTCCTCCACCTCCTCCTCCTCCTCCTCCTCCTCCTCTTCTTCCTCTTCCTCCTCCACCTCCTCCTCCTCCTCCTCCTCTTCTTCCTCCTCCTCCTCCTCCTTCTCCTCCTCCTCCTCCTCCTCCTCCTCCTCCTCCTCTTCTTCCTCCTCCTCCTCCTCCTCCTCCTCCTCCTCCCCCTTCTCCTCCTCCTCCTCCTCTTCTTCCTCCTCCTCCTCCTCCTCATTGTGAGCGGAGCAGCGAGGTGACACTAATGTGGCTCTATTCATCGCTTTGCAGGCCCCAGTCTTTTCTTCTGACACACACACACACACACACACACACACACACACACACACACACACACACACACACACACACACACACACACACACACACACACCTCCTCCCTGTTGCTCCCCTAAAGCTTTTGTTTTATAAACTCACGCTCGGATCATAAATTAACATAAATATTAATTTTAAACACGTTAATATTTTTTACATTTAAACATGAAAAAGATAAATTTTACAAGTTGAACCTTTAATGTTTTAAACTCACATTTTTGCACATGAATCAGATTGATCAGCGTGATCTCTGGAGGTGTTCCTCTTTTATTTTGTTTTGTGTTTATCCATCACTTCTTTAAATCTCATTTTATTTTGAAAACCCGGCCTTGTAAACCTCTGAGGTGTCTGACTCTGATTCTTATTTTGAAAACCCGGCCTTGTAAACCTCTGAGGTGTGTGACTCTGAGTCTTAACTGGAGTGATGTGGTCTACTTTGTTGGCCCTTGTTAGGACATAAGTATGATTTTATAAAGTTACTGGAGCTGATGGAGGAAGGTCGGCCGAGCTGACACGTGAAACTCTGAAGCTCACAGAGGAGCTCAGAGAGGTGAACGTAGACGAGTCTGTAGATCTGATGATCTCTGTGCTCTGAGCATGCTGCACAGAGCTCATCACTTCCCCTTCACATCCATATCTTAAACATATCTTAAACATATCTTAAACATGTTTTTAAATAAGTTGCATCCTTGACATCACATCTCTCAGGTTGATGAATCAGAAGTGATCAGAGTTTGTGTCTTTCAGTTTGTGAAGCCACGTTTACCTTCAGATAAACTGTGTTACTGTCTCTTTAACACTGATGATGATGATGATGATGATGATGATGATGATGTTATTTATTTATGTATTGATTGATTGATTGGTTGTCTCCATTGACCCCCCGTCCTCCCGGGACACCTCGGTCCCTGTCGTGAGCGTCTAAGTGAATTAGCGGCGTCCCCGTCAGCAGGGTCACTCCTCGTCCAATTAAGGGCTCCACCTCGTTAACTCCTTCAGCGCCATTCCTTAAACATGAGCTTAATTATGCTAATGAGCTTAAACATGCTAATGGCCCCGCTCTCTCATCAGCAGCAGCTCTTCGTCTCTGAAACTGACGCAGCTCTCTCGTGTTCGGTGACCTCCGCTCAGAGATCCTCACCTGAGTCTGTCTCTGCAGGGTCAGAGAGGACGTCTGTTCCATACTGAGGAACCCTCACCTCCACATTATCCTCTTTAAATGCTCTGTGAGGGAAATCAAACTCACATCCATCCATGGTCTGCTCACCTCTCTCTGAGGTCTGGAGCTGAACCCGGGTGTGTTTGTGTCTCACCTCGTCTCCGGCTCCTCCTCCTGTCTTAAATCCAGTCTGTCCCTCTTCATTCACCTCACAGTTCATCTCTGTTTGCTTTGGATTCATGACTTTGATGCAATGAGGGAGAAAAGTGACGCTGCACGCCAGATCAGCACCGGTTCCTGGTCCCCCATTGTTGTCTGCGTTTCGACCGCGGGCTGAAGTCCCGGGTAGATTGTGTAAATCAGGCCAGTGACGTATGGAGGAAACAAAGTAAATGCACTACACCACCAGACCAGTAGAGGGCAGTAACACAAAGAGGAATGCCATTCATCACAGATGACACCATAGAAGCAGACGGACAGGCAGGTATCATTCTGAGCAACACAACAGTTAGCCTGTTAGCATGAAGAGACTCAGCTGGTCTGTTTTAGATGGTGCTATATTTCATCACAGATGGATTCACTGAATCAACACGTGAGAGGAGATAAGCGCGAGTAGCAAAGACGTTTCAACACGGCTTTAAAATCCTTTTGAACTCAAAAAGCCGTGATCGCAGAGATCGCCCGGTGTTTTGGTTTAAACAGCGACCCTGTTAACTGGAGACTCTCAGCCCGATGCATCCCTCATAAACGTTGACAAAAAATTGACAAAAAAAAATTGACAAAAAAATTTTACAAAGAAAATTTTTTTTTTTAAAGAAAGGGAAGAAAAAAAGTTTTTAAAAAAAAAGTTTTGAAAAAAAAAGTTTTGACAAAAAAAATTGAAACAAAAAATTTTGACAAAAAATTTTTTGACAAAAAACATTTTGACAAAAAAAAATTGACAAAAAAAAAAATTGACAAAAAAAAAATTGACAAAAAACAATTTGACAAAAAAAGTTGATCCTGAGCCTGTCCAAAAAATTACTTTTCTTCAAAATTGAAATTTTGCTCCAAAAGCAGAAAAACCTGCGCCTGCGGTTATAAACATGTAAAAAGCAAAGAATGAGTCAACACAACAGTTAGCCTGTTAGCATGAAGAGACTCAGCTGGTCTGTTTTAGATGGTGCTATATTTCATCACAGATGGATTCACTGAATCAACACGTGAGAGGAGATAAGCGCGAGTAGCAAAGACGTTTCAACACGGCTTTAAAATCCTTTTGAACTCAAAAAGCCGTGATCGCAGAGATCGGACGGTGTTTTGGTTTAAACGGCGACCCTGTTAACTGGAGACTCTCAGCCGGATGCATCCCTCATAAACATTGACAAAAAATTTACATAAAAAAATTGACAAATTTTTTTTTACAAAGAACAATTTTGAAAAAAAAAAGGGAAGAAAAAAAGTTTTGAAAAAAAAAAGTTTTGACAAAAATAATTTTGAAAAAAAAAGTTTTGACAAAAAAAATTGAAACAAAAAAATTTTGACAAAAAAAAATTTGACAAAAAAAAATTGACAAAAAAAATTGACAAAATAAAATTGACAAAAAATAATTTCACAAAGAAAAATTTTGAAAAAAAAAATTTGGAAGAAAAAAAGTTTTGACAAAAATAATTTTGAAAAAAAAAGTTTTGAAAAAAAAAATTTGAAACAAAAAAATTTGGACAAAAAAAAATTTGACAAAAAAAAATGTTGACAAAAAAAAATTTGACAAAAAACATTTTGACAAAAAAAATTTGACAAAAAAGTTGATCAGAGCCTGTGGAAAAAATGTATTTTCTTCAAATTTGAAATTTTGCTCCAAAAGCAGAAAAACCTGCGCCTGCGGTTATAAACATGTAAAAAGCAAAGAATGAATCAACACAACAGTTAGCCTGTTAGCATGAAGAGACTCAGCTGGTCTGTTTTAGATGGCGTCTTTAGACCATCATTAAATATCTGATGAGGATATTTTGAAATCTTAATAAAAACTAAACTAGTTTGCATTCCCAGGAACTCCCTCTGTGTTTCAACAGCTGTGTAAACTCCACAAACACTGACACGTTCAGCTGAAGGTCTCCAGTTTACAGGGTCACTTTTAAAACCGGAACACCGGGAGGAGAGACGCATTCACGGTGGGCTGAGAGAAGACTACTGTTACAAGCTGCTAAATCAAGAGAATCACAGCTTCTTCTTTTGAAAAGTACACACAGATACAAAAAAGATAGAACAAATAAAAACTAATGAAAGAAAGAGAAATCAAGAGAATCACAGATGGAAAAAACAATAACTGTGAATGGTTTTAGGAGAAATTTGACAAAAAAAATTTGACAAAAAAAAATTTGACAAAAAAATTTGACAAAAAAAAAATTTGACAAAAAAATTTGAAAAAAAAAATTTGACAAAAGAAAATTGACCCAAAAATTTTGAAAAAAAAGTTTTCCCAAAAAAAATTTAGCCCAAATTTCTTTTTGAAAAAACAAATTTTAGAAATTTTTTTTTTGAAAAATTAAAATTTTGAAGAAAAAAATTGAAAAAAAATGAAATTTTTCAAGTCGTGTTGAATTTTTTTTTTTGGCAAAAACAAAATGAAAAAAAAAATTGGCAAAAAAGTTGACCTGGAGAATCCCAGCTTCTTCTTTTGAAAAGTACACACACATACAAAAAAGATAGAACAAATAAAAACTAATAAAGAAAGAGAAATCAAGAGAATCACAGATGTGTGTGATGTTATTGTGGACGGAGGGAGGAATAAAAACACTGAGGTTAATCTACCAATCAGACACGTTCAGCATTGCAGGCCCCGCCCCCTGAAAGACCCGGGACCTTTGAAAAGTACTACCCCCTTAGCAGGGGCTTTTTAGGGGGAGATTATCTACCCCTGAACTAAACTTAGACCCTGGTCATGCATGTCACTCTGTTGGTCTATTAAAGGAGCAGTACGTGTAACTCTGGACTCTTGAATCTTTAGACCGTCCTCCAGCGTGCTCTGTTCTTCTGCTGCAGATGAAACTATGGATCATGTTTACTCTCTGCTCGTTCAATAACTTTAAAAACCTTCAGGATATTTAGTTCCTCGTGCAGAAGTGTTTGAGTCATCATGTTGGGTAGTTTATTTGAATCTGATGACGACAGTAAAAACTTTCTGTCTGATTGACTCCGTGCAGAGTTCAGGATGAAGTTCCAGTAATGACGGCGTCCACACGGCGTGCTCCTCTCTCTGTCACAGCGATCAGGTGTGGTCCGGAGCACATCTGCAGCTCGGCGGTCAGACGCAGAGAGATTTGTGATTTGGTGAAATCAGCGCCTCGTCTGTGTCCGTCTGCTGATTCAAACAGATGTCTCCTTTAAGGACGCCGCTGAGAGCTTTCTCTCTCCGTGCTTCTCGGCGCTGCCGGCTGAGTGTCACATGAATAAATCACAGAGATTCATTATTGATGGAGGGAAAACATGCAGATGTGACAATCGCTGGCAAAACGGCGGAGCGGCTAATTGAAGGAACTCTTGGAGGACTTGCAGATGTGGAGCTTTTTACTTTCTGCTTCATGAAAACATCAAAACATCCTCAACATCCTCGCACTGATTCTGTCCTCTGATTCCTCCCCTCCGTCTGATTCCTCTCCTCTTTCCTCTCCTCCGTCTGATTCCTCTCCTCTTTCCTCTGATCGATCATCTCCGATGGATCCATCATCTCTCTGATGGATGTGTGTCCTGTTAACGAGGAGCTGATAAAACAGCTTATTAACCTTAATGACAGAGTGATCTCTGTCTCCCCTTCATTACTCTGAGGGATGATCCTCCTCCTCTGGTTCATGCTGAGACAGAGCTTTCTTCAGGCTCGGATTTGACTAAATGTTGATTCCTCTGAGTGTTTGTGAAGCTAACACATCGATATTTACCCAGGGGCCTTCAGGAGACACACTCACACACACACACACACACACACACACACACACACACACACACACACACACATAATCAACATGTTTAAGATGCTTTAAAATAAAACTCAGTGAAAACAGACGAACCAAACGAGACATGAGACGTCTTCCTGTCTCACATGATCCTGATTAAACGATCACAGACTCTATTATAACTCGCTGCTCTCTTACTGATGACATCATGACCTGCAGACTGTCTGCAGGTGAGTCTGAGACTGTCTGCAGGTGAGTCTCAGACTGTCTGCAGGTGAGTCTCAGACTGTCTGCAGGTGAGTCTCAGACTGTCTGCAGGTGAGTCTCAGACTGTCTGCAGGTGAGCCGGAGACTGTCTGCAGGTGAGTCTCAGACTCTCTGCAGGTGAGTCTCAGACTGTCTGCAGGTGAGTCTGAGACTGTCTGCAGGTGAGTCTCAGACTGTCTGCAGGTGAGTCTCAGACTGTCTGCAGGTGAGTCTCAGACTGTCTGCAGGTGAGTCTCAGACTGTCTGCAGGCGAGTCTCAGACTGTCTGCAGGTGAGTCTGAGACTGTCTGCAGGTGAGTCTCAGACTGTCTTCAGGTGTGCCTCAGACTGTCTGCAGGTGAGTCTCAGACTGTCTGCAGGTGAGTCTCAGACTGTCTGCAGGTGAGTCTGAGACTGTCTGCAGGTGAGTCTCAGACTGTCTGCAGGTGAGTCTCAGACTGTCTGCAGGTGAGACTCAGACTGTCTGCAGGTGAGTCTCAGACTGTCTGCAGGTGAGTCTCAGACTGTCTGCAGGTGAGTCTGAGACTGTCTGCAGGTGAGTCTCAGACTGTCTGCAGGTGAGTCTCAGACTGTCTGCAGGTGTGCCTCAGACTGTCTGAAGGTAAGTCTCAGACTGTCTGCAGGTGAGCCTGAAGCTGTCTGCAGGTGAGTCTCAGATGTTCTCTCCTGATATAAAAACAGACTTCTTCCTGCTGCAGCAGAAACTCAGACTCCTCTCTGAGATCGTCTCAGCAGTGTTTTTTTGTTGACGTCATTTTGCAGTAAAAATAAAAAGTCTGATCAGAGTTTCCTGCAGACGGACGGACTCCTGATGGAAACACCTGAACTATACAGAGTTCATTCTTCCTGCAGCTGAAGCTGAGGTGGATCACAAACATGTCTGCAGACGGATTTTATAAACCCTAACCCTGACCCCTAAAACCAGCGGTGTGCTCAGACTCTGAACCTCTGAACCTCTGCAGCTCAGAGCTCAAACTTGATGCACTTTTTTAAATGCATGCATGTAAATAATCTGCACAGAGGCACAGTCACTAAAACACTGCAGGAGATTTACTCTAGTTAATTTCTTTAATTCATCCTGAATAAATAAAAACAGACTTTCTGTTTCTGCAGCTGAAGCTCAGATTCCTGCTCTCTGATTTATGAACGTTATCATGCTCCTAACATGAAGTCAAACCTGATGTGTCATCGTGATCACATACATGTCTGCAGGAGGATTTTAGACATTTTAAATATTTATTTTTTAAATTTTTGGGGCTTTTAAATCTTTATTAGAGAGTGGAGAGAGCTGGAGACCCGGAGAGAGAGAGAGAGAGAGAGATAGAGAGAGAGAGGGGAGAGAATGACATGCAGGAAATGGGCCGCCGCTTTATGGGCCTGCAGTTTAACATTCAGGTGAAATCTGTGATTTTACACATTTTAAACATTTTTATATGATCCTGTTGAAATAAAACCAGCTGAGTGCTCGGACTCTAAAAGAGCTCAAACTTGATGCTCTTATTTCAGTCAGTATAAGATCTGCAGATTCACAAAAACACTGCAGGAGATTTAATTGAATTCATCCTGATTAAATAAGATCTGAAATAAAAACAGACTTTCTGTTTCTGCAGCTGAAGCTCAGACTTCTGTGTGATGATAACATCCTTATGATCCTGACATGCAGTAAAAACAACCTGCAGGTGAAATAATATAAATTATCTTATCCATTGCATTTTACACGATTCAGCTGCATCACAATAAATCTGAAATAAAATTAAAAATATCCAATCTGTTTTTTAATTTGTTTTGCAGCTGAGAGATGAAACGTTAGTCTCTGTGTCTTCATGCTTCTCTTCTATGATGCATTCATGTTATTTAATTACTGTGAGCTGTTAAAAACCTGAGTCAGATCATCCTGATTCAGGTCCTCAAGATTTATTTCAAAAGAGTATTTTTTAAATGAATCTAAATTAAATAAATCCTCGTCCTCTCAGACGTCAGAGTCAGAGCGACTGAAAGCTGCGGCCTCTTGTTTTTGCATCGTCACATTAAACTGTCGTCTTCATGCTTCAGTTTCCTGCAGCTGAAATCTGTTTTAACAACCTGCAGGACATCACACACAGCTTCTTCTTCTTTAACACACATGATGCAGATTTTATAAATCTAGATGAAATACTCTGAGACGTCATGTCTGTGCAGGAACAATAAAAACACACACAGCTGTCTGTAAATGTTCTGCAGGAGATTTTGAACTTGAATAAAAGTCTTTTTTATCTCAGAGATCAAATCTTCACTGATTGAGATCTCTAACATTCACTCGCTCCTCCTCGTGCAGCGTGTTCGGTTTGGATCAAGAGTTTGAAGATCAGAAGTTTGTAAAACATCTTGACTGGATGAAAAGATTCCCACGAGAGCCAGAACTGATCATATTGAGTCCTCTCTGCGTGGTCATGAAGCTCGTCCGGCCGAGCGGCCGACAGCAGGAGCGTCAGATGAGCCGAGTGACAAACTCAACCTCACAGACAAAGTGCAGGGCGGCAACTCCCACGTACTCGATCTGTCTAATTGACTCAAAGACTCTGCCCTGAATCCCAAAAGGCCTCTGGAGAGCACACACACACACACACACACACACACAAAGAGACACACACACACACACACACACACAGGGGCCCCCTGTCCTCCACAGCGGCGGCTTCATTAGCGGCGGTTTGCATCATCCCCGGTGTAAACGTCACATGTCATCAGTGGCTCCATTCGTTCTCACTCCTGGCGTACAGACAGAGTAACCTTCAGAAACCTGCTGCCCGCAGTTTTACGTCTTCATTAGGAGCTCTGTCAGAGACACGCCGCGCCCCGCGCCTCGATCCGAACGGACAGAGAGCGATGGAGACGCAGAGGGAGTGTGAAAGACGACCAGGAGGAGGAGGAGGAGGAGGAGGAGGAGGGCAAAGTCAGACGCCGAGGAGGCAGACAAAGGAGGCGAGGGAGGAGAGGAGACATACAGTGGAGGAGAGGAGGGGAGGGGAGGAGGGGAGAAGTTGTGACAGAGAGCAACAAAAAGAGGAAGAATTCAATCAGAGGATCCTCAGGCTGCAGGGAGACAAACATGCACCTGACACCTGCTGAGTCAGAGGTCAGAGGTCAGAGGTCAGCTGTCTGCATGGACGTTAGATTATCTGTTTTTATCTACAGATTAAAGAAGGTCAGGGATTAAGATTATATGTTTTATTCAGACAGAACTGCACTTCACACCTGAAGCACCTGAACGTCTCTCAGCTTTAAAGCAATCATCACGATGCGTTCAAGGACCAAACTCAACGTGTTCTCTTTTATTTAAAGTTATTTTCAGGCTTGTTATGTCTTCCTTTAGAGAGGACAGAGCAGGGAGAGAATCATGAATCTGAGGCCCTGCAGAATAAATGGAAGACCCCAGGTGCATGATGGGATTTATCTGAGGCCCAGGAAACCCGAGGATGCTCCTGAAACAAGTCTCAGAGAGGACACCTCCTCAGTCGAGTCAGAAACCCGGCATCAGTCAGCCGAGAGGAAGACTGAGGATGAGGAGGGTTATCAGAGGAAGATGAGCAGAGGAGAGGAGGAAGAGGAGGAAGAGTGAGGATGAGGAGGGTTAGCAGAGGAAGATGAGCAGAGAAGAGGAGGAAGAGGAGGAAGAGGAGGAAGAGTGGAAGTAGTTGGCGAGTGGCTCGGTGAGAAGGAGTGAAAATCCGGCTGGGCGGGCGAACACACAGGAGACGCTTGTGTCCTCAGTTTGGGGACAGCTGACGGGTTAACACTATTAAGACTGCAGAGAACACACAGGACTGAACGTGCATCTGTGCTCTGAACACAGGACTCACACACACACACACACACACACACACACACTCACACACACACACTCACACACACTCACACACACGCTGACGGACAGACGGACGCATGAACAGAGACTGAGAACACAGATTCTCTCTGTGTGTGATTTTTTGTTTCTACGGTTCATGAACAAACAGATTTTAGATGAATCAAAGATTTAGGATTTAACCCTTCACACTCTGATCAGAGTCCACCAGAGTCCACCAGAGTCCTTCAGAGTCCACCAGAGTCCATCAGAGTTCTTCTTCTTCTTCTTCTTCTTCTTCTTCTTCTTCTTCTTCTTCTTCTTCTTCTTCTTTTCTTCTTCTTCTTCTTCACCTTCTTCCTCCTCTTCTTCTT
>NW_023260010.1:45915-55915 GCF_009762535.1 Notolabrus celidotus | reverse complement strand
AAGTCTACAGTTTACAGTCTACAGTTTACAGTTTACAGTATTCAGTCTACAGTTTACAGTCTGCAGTTTACAGTTTACAGTTTACAGTCTACAGTTTACAGTATTCAGTCTACAGTTTACAGTCTACAGTTTACAGTATTCAGTCTACAGTTTACAGTCTACAGTTTACAGTCTACAGTTTACAGTCTACAGTTTACAGTCTACAGTTTACAGTTTACAGTTTACAGTCTACAGTTTAAAGTCTACAGTCTACAGTTTACAGTCTACAGTTTACAGTATTCAGTCTACAGTTTACAGTTTACAGTTTACTGTCTACAGTCTACAGTTTACAGTTTACAGTCTACAGTTTACAGTCTACAGTTTACAGTCTACAGTCTACAGTTTACAGTCTACAGTTTACAGTCTACAGTTTACAGTCTACAGTCTACAGTTTACAGTCTACAGTTTACAGTCTACAGTTTACAGTCTACAGTCTACAGTTTACAGTCTACAGTCTACAGTTTACAGTCTACAGTTTACAGTCTACACTCTACAGTTTACAGTTTACAGTCTACAGTTTACAGTCTACAGTTTACAGTCTACAGTTTACAGTTTACAGTCTACAGTTAACAGTTTACAGTCTACAGTCTACAGTTTACAGTCTACAGTTTACAGTTTACAGTCTACAGTTTACAGTTTACAGTCTACAGTTTACAGTCTACAGTTTACAGTTTACAGTCTACAGTTTACAGTCTACACTCTACAGTTTACAGTTTACAGTTTACAGTCTACAGTTTACAGTCTACAGTTTACAGTCTACAGTTTACAGTTAACAGTTTACAGTCTACAGTTTACAGTTTACGGTCTACAGTTTACAGTCTACAGTTTACAGTCTACAGTTTATAGTTTACAGTCTACAGTTTACAGTTTACAGTCTACAGTTTACAGTGTACAGTCTACAGTTTACAGTCTACAGTCTACAGTTTACAGTTTACAGTTTACAGTCTACAGTTTACAGTTTTTAGGACTTCTGCACGGTCTGAGTCTGAGTCCACCTGCTGAAGGTTCCAGATTATAATCTGTGCAACATGAGAGTCCCAGAGCTCTGAAGATCACATGTTCACATAATCAAACTTCTTTTAAACTTTGCATGCATCCTCACTCTGCAAACATTAAACATGTGCATGCTCAGGATACGAGCTGCAGGGCTCTGATTCTCTGAGATGGTTCCTGAGATGGTTCCTGTGAGTTCCTGTGAGTTCCTGAGAGTTCCTGAGAGTTCCTGTGAGTTCCTGAGAGTTCCTGTGATTTAAAGTCATCTTAAACACTTCAGTGTGTGACCTCACATCCTGTTTTAAACCTGCAGACCCTGAACTCTGCAGAGAGGATGATGTGACAGAGAGAGACGGAGAGAGACGGAGAGGCGTCCTGGATCATCTGTCCCCTCGTGTGTTCCCTCAGAGTAAAGAGGACGTTCTTAAAAACAGAAGATCTAAAATAATTTCCTTAAGCCGGTTGGCGTGAGAAGGCGGCGCTCAGACCGACCACCTGTGTGTCTTTACTGTTCGCAGCACTTTGAGGAGCGTTTAAGGAGCTCAGAGCGCGCCCGTTGTTCTCTCAGAGTATTTACTTGCCGTATTCGATTTGTTGGTTTGTTTTAATGAAAACTAAAGAGCTCCGGTCTGTTCCTTTGTTGTCTGTTCTCCCGCTCTGTCACTCTTTGTGGTTTTTCCTCTTTAGTGAGACTTTAGGGAAATCTGTGAGCGAGCTGACGGCGTGATGAAAAACACACTGAGGAGGGAAAGTTTGTAAAGCAGGCTTTCCTGCTCTGCCAGCAGGGACATGTGTGGTTAAAGAAACAGAGATCAGGCCTTATTCAGCTCCTCGGACCATCTGCAATGATCACACACACTCTGCAGAGCATGCCCACAGTCAACAAGAGACGGGGGAGAGACGCCACCGGCCTCCTGCTGCAGGGGGAGAGAGGGGGGAGAGCAGGGAGAGGAGAGGGAGGAGAGCAGGGAGACAGGGGAGCAGCAACCGGCCTCCTGCTGCAGGGGGAGAGAGGGGGGAGAGCAGGGAGAGGAGAGGGAGGAGAGCAGGGAGACAGGGGAGCAGCAACCGGCCTCCTGCTGCAGGGAGAGGAGAGGGAGGAGAGCAGGGAGACAGGGGAGCAGCAACCGGCCTCCTGCTGCAGGGGGAGGAGAGGGAAGAGAGCAGGGAGACAAGAGGGAGGAGAGATCAGGCCTTATTCAGCTCCTCGGACCATCTGCAATGATCACACACACTCTGCAGAGCATTCCCACAGTCAACAAGAGACGGGGGAGAGACGCTACCAGCCTCCTGCTGCAGGGGGAGAGAGGGGGGAGAGCAGGGAGAAGAGAGGGAGGAGAGCAGGGAGACAAGATGGAGGAGAGATCAGGCCTTATTCAGCTCCTCGGACCATCTGCAATGATCACACACTCTGCAGAGCATGCCCACAGTCAACAAGAGACGGGGAAGTGCAGCTACCAGCCTCCTGGAGCAGGGGGAGAGAGGGGGGAGAGCAGGGGGACAGGGGAGCAGCAACCGGCCTCCTGATGCAGGAGAGAGGGGGGAGAGCAGGGAGACAGGGGAGCAGCAACCGGCCTCCTGCTGCAGGAGAGAGGGGGGAGAGCAGGGAGACAGGGGAGCAGCAACCGGCCTCCTGCTGCAGGGGGAGAGAGGGGGGAGAGCAGGGAGAGAGGGAGCAGCAACCGGCCTCCTGCTGCAGGAGAGAGGGGGGAGAGCAGGGAGAGAGGGAGCAGCAACCGGCCTCCTGCTGCAGGGGGAGAGAGGGGGAGAGCAGGGAGAGAGGGGAGCAGCAACCGGCCTCCTGCTGCAGGAGAGAGGGGGGAGAGCAGGGAGACAGGGGAGCAGCAACCGGCCTCCTGCTGCAGGAGAGAGGGGGGAGAGCAGGGAGAGAGGGAGCAGCAACCGGCCTCCTGCTGCAGGAGAGAGGGGGGAGAGCAGGGAGAGAGGGAGCAGCAACCGGCCTCCTGCTGCAGGAGAGAGGGGGGAGAGCAGGGAGAGAGGGAGCAGCAACCGGCCTCCTGCTGCAGGAGAGAGGGGGGAGAGCAGGGAGAGAGGGAGCAGCAACCGGCCTCCTGCTGCAGGGGGAGAGAGGGGGAGAGCAGGGAGAGAGGGAGCAGCAACCGGCCTCCTGCTGCAGGAGAGAGGGGGGAGAGCAGGGAGACAAGAGGAGGGAGAGAGCAGGGAGAGGAGAGGAAGGAGAGAGCAGGGAGAGGAGAGGGAGAACCTGAGAGTTCAGGTGAACGTGGAGCGTGGCATGAATAACCTCAGACTGAAGGGGGCCGGTCTTTGTCTTTAACAGACTCTGAGTCTCTTCCTGAATAGTCCGAAGTCTTAAGTCCTCTTCATAGATCTGATCTCTAGAGGACGACCTCCTGAACACGGAGACGTTCATCACGGTCATCCTCAGAGCTAGCTTGTTTTATGTTACATACTGTGACTTTAAGTTACGTTGATGTCTCCTGATCTCTGCAGCGTTCATGCAGAGGTCAGGACGGATAGAGTCAGAAAGAAGGGGAGGAGCCTGCAGTTTAACCTCTGAGCTGGAGCAGCGCCCCCTGCAGGTTGAGACTCTGTAAAACCACGCGTCCTGGCTGCACGTCGCTGCAGCGATGTGTTTGCAGGACGATGTCTGAACCTTCATGTTTAATATGATCTGAATACAAACTTATTAATATTAATAATCTTTAATTAGAGACACTTTAAAACAGCTGCTTTAAGATGCTTCAAAAAGACAAAAGAACAACATTTAAAGGAACATCCAGTGAGTCCATGAACCTGACCTGTTCATAGAAAATATTCAAACATTACAACATTAATATAAAACAGAATAAAACATTAAAATTAAAATTAAAACATCAAAAAATTTAAAAACATTAAAATTATAAAAACATTAAAATATTAAAACAGAATAAAACATTAAAGAATAAAATTAAAACATCAAAAAATTATAAAAACATTAAAATAAAAACATGCAAAAATAATAAAAATAAAACTGACTTCCTCTATCAATTTTAAAAATTTAAGATGATTCAGAAGAACAAATAGGAAGTGAGTTTTATTTTCAAAATAAAGGTGAATACATTTATTTAATAAATAATTTAAAAAAAGATAAATCTGCAGAAAAATCCTGATTAAATTTACTCCTTAAAAACAAACATTTAATATTCTCTTTGCTGAAATAATCTTTACTTTAAAATCTCTTTTTATCATTTAATAATATTTATTAATTCTCACAGTGTGTGTGTGTGTGTGTGTGTGTGTGTGTGTGTGTGTGTGTGTGTGTGTGTGTGTGTGTTAAAATGCTTGTTGTGTGAGTAGCTGCTAATGTCTGCACTGCTCAGGTCACATTAACCCAGTTCTCACAGTTTGTAGTTAAAAACACACACTCTCACACACACACACACACACACACACACACACACACACACACACACACACACTCACACACACACACACACACACACACTCTCTCTCCCTGCAGCCTCTGTCTGATGCTCTTATATTTACAGCTCATATTAACATGCAGCTTGATAAGCATATTTTCCTGCTTGGACGTAACGGCGTGTTTTATCACCGAGTGTTTCTGCACCACGGAGCAGGAAGTCAACACGTCACAGCCAACGCCGCCGCCGCCACCGCCATCACAGGCTCACGCTCACGTCTGCTTCCTCCTGTTAGTTTACAGCCTCCTAAATCTCAATCTTTTGTCCTGCAGAGATTTAGAGTTGAAGGTTTCTGCCGGAACGTCAGATCAGAGTCTGAAGGCGTGGAGTAAATCAGAGTTCATGTGAACGATGCTGAAACAAACACAGAGAGCGGGGGGATCAGGAGCTCAGCTGGTTACCCTCTGAAGGGAGTTTATTAACCATATTTAAGATTTCACTTTTTGATTGAAATAATGTTCTTAAAACATGTAAACTCTAATCCATCTCATCACCTCAGTCTGATGCTTTCACCTTCTTTCACACAGTGGATTATTAGAGGGCGAGGAAGATGTTTTCATTGATGTTTAATCAGGAGAACTTCTGATGTTTGAGATCTTATTAAAGATGATCTGAGCGGTGTCGTCTCTGGTGCAGCTGCAGATCCTCCTGCAGATTTAAAATGAATCTGAATCAGAGAACAGAAAAGAAACCCTCCTGAGCCGAGCTCCTCTGAGTCTCTGATTAGAATCATCTCTGTTCATGGTGTGAGCTGCAGGAGAGAGGAGGAGGATGATGATGATGATGATGATGATGATGATGATGATGATGATGATGATAACTTTATATGTAACAGAGAATCCTCTCTGTGAGCTGTGTGTGATGACAGTCTGCAGGATCAGACACAGAGAAGCTTTAATATTTAAACTCAGTGTTAGAAACACGTCACTGTGATGAGTTTGACCATCATGATGTCATCATCTCTAAATATTCAAACTATCTGTGACTTAAACTATGAGACCACCTGAGCAGGTGACTGAGCCGTGATGCAGACTGAGTTTATACCTTGTGTTTAATGAGAGGAAGGGGAACCGGTCTGAGACATGAACCAGGTTTTACAGAAGAACTCAACGGATCAGAATGTTTCTCTGACCTGAAGAAGATTTGAAACTCCTTCTCAGTTTTCAGATATTTGTATTATTATATAGGAAGCTGAAGAGGGACAGGACATGTGGGAGTGGAGAGAGGGGGAAGACGTGCAGGAAATGGAGTCGAGCTGGCGACCTCTGCGAAGTGGACTATAGCCTCTATATGTGGGGAGCTTAGACCGCTATAAGCCAGCAGCACCCCACATATTTGTATTTTACTGAACAGAGAGGAGAGGTGTGTGATAGTTTCCTCTCTGCAGAAACACGGTGCACGTTTGTGTCTTTACTGATAGTATGATATTATTTCTTAGAGGATCTATAAACGCTTCAGATCAATGAAGGGCGAGCGGCGAACGGCGAGCAGCATGTTTTGTTTGTTCTTCTCGATCTCATAGTAAAGTTTGGATTTTAGAAAGCATGGTCTCAGGGTCGCCCTCACCTCTCCTCCACCTTTAGCTCTTCCTGTAATGTAGTGATGTCATCTTCAATCCTGCAGCCTGATTGGCCGACAGACAGACGCACTAACCTCCAGCTGCAGAGAGGAGACGTCTGTCTTTACTGTAGTCTGTATTTAAGATCTCTTTAAACTGGATCATGAAGAAGAAACAGCTCCCTCCTTTTCTAAGAGAGGAACAGAAACTTCTCTCCTTTTCTTCTTCTCTTGTTTTTATTCGTGCACTTCCTCCTGAACCCCGACCAGCCCACCTCTTCACCTCCCAACCGGGCGCCACGCCAAAGATCTTTCCTCCTGTACCGGTCTCTTTAGGGACGTTAATGTGTGCCGCCATGTAGGAGGGGCTCACACACACACACACACACACACACACACACACACACACAAACACACACAAACACACCGCCCCGTCCTGACAGCTCGGTCTAATGACCGTCCCTCCCCGTCGCCCGGCCTGCACCTCTCAGAGAGCAGATCACATGTGACCCCGTCCTGCACACACACACACACACACACACACACACACACACACACACACACACACACACTCTGCAGGGACACACTCCAGAATCAGGAGGCCGATCAGAGAGTTAGTCCCTCTGGGAGCTCTGCTGGTTTCTGCTGAGTCATGTTCAGATCTTGGTGGACTGAACGCTGAGTCATCTCTGCGTCTGAAGGATCCGCCCGGCTTTAAAGCAGCGAAGTCTCGACCTCGGGGATGTGCAGCATATTTTCTTTTTGGAGACTTTAAATAGAACGACGTGATTCACTCTGAGAGGAGGATTTTAAACTCTGAGTAAAAACACTCGCTTCATGAACGCCTGCTGAGTCTGAGTTAAACACACGGGGTCAGGACAGAGAGACAGAGAGGGAGGGATCAGCTGATTATTTATATTAAATAAATCATGATTAATATTTATTTTATTTTATGCTGAGATTTAAAAATAAAACAGATCTTTACAGTTAGTTAGTTAGTGAAGGCCTGAACCTTCTTCTTATATTAAATGTTAAATGATAATCTCACTCTGAGGACATGATGAGCTTCTTCACTCAGTCTCTGTAAATTAATTTAATTAATTAAAAGATGGAGATTTAAATATTTCTGGAGTACTAAAACTCCTGACATGATTTAATGTGAAATATTAATTTAAAACTTTGTGCCACAGAAAATACATTTTATAAAGTTCAGTGATTTCTGCAGATTTAAAATTGTTTTCTACATTTTGATTTGTTTTTGATTCATTTTAGTTTTTTCTTGTTTCCAAAAAAATTCTAATTTTGTTTTTCTTTTCCACCAAATATTCATATTCATAATATTCAAATCAAATGAAGCTTTATTGACATTTTGTTCATGCCAGTGTAAAAACAAGATGACAGAGTGTTTCCAGAGATCTTTATTAAAATTCAATAATAAGATTAACTTTATTATCACCGGGGGAAATCTGGACATAAGAGCTGTGCTGCTCACAAACACTCAACATTCAATAACATGCCCACTGTCAGGGTAAGAACCCACGTCACTGAGGAATAACAAACACAACAACAACAACAATAATAATACAATAAATAACAAGAAGATGAGGCAGAAAAAAAACACAATAAAATAATATATATAAAATAATAAGTCAGAAACAGTTTTCACACACTCAGCCATCAGAAACTCAAAGTGCAGCAGGCAGTCTAATAATATAATAAATCAGCAGCAGTGTATTTATGTTCATTTAACATTTCAACAGTAGAATATTAATTTAGTTTAGTGACTTTAATAACCTTTAAAGTTCTGCTGTGAATCCTCCATGAATATAACACGTTAGAAATACGGAGAATTAAAATCTCAACATTAAATAATAATAATAATAAATTCTGTCAGTTTAGTTTATTTTATTCACATCATCACAGATATACATGATATATATATATTCACTTAACATTTCACAGTGGTCTGATGTGTAGAAAGGAGCGACCCAAAGGAAGCTGTTTAAATCAGTGTGTGAAGAGGAAACCCAAGTTCTGTTTTCTCACCATGAAATTCTTTATTGTATCTTATTAATAATAATAATAATAATAATAATAATAATAATAATAATAATAATATAATCTGATGTTTAATGTGTCTCTGTAATGCTGCAGTGTTTCCTCTGTCAGAGTTTAAACATTAAACTCCATCTGTCTAACAGAGCTCACTTTATTTTACATTTAAATCTCTCTCTCTTCAATTTATACAATTTAACAACAACAGTGAAAAACAATTCAATTAAGAATAAAATTAATTAATTGAAAAACTACAAATAATACAATCTCAAATTAAATAATAATAATAAATAAAATGTTAAAAATGTTCATTAAATCAGTTTCTGCAGAGACTCAGTGAAACGTGTTCTTTAAATAAACTCTGACCTTCAAACTTCAACACATAATACTCATTCTTCATTTCACACATGCAGAGACGTGTGTGTGTGTGTGTGTGTGTGTGTGTGTGTGTGTGTGTGTGTGTGTGTGTGCCTGCAGACATGATGTGAGCGTATGTTCGAGGGCTCTGCAGCTCTGAGTGTTTGTGGCGTCTCTCGCGGCGTCGACACGTTAATGTAAGAGTACAGATGAGGCCGGCGGCGGCGGCGGCGTGGCGGGCGGCGTGGAGGGCGGCGTGCGGACGCTGATACTCTGTGGCACCGCAGAGTACAAATTAACACACAGCTTCCTCTTTAGTTGTTACTCTGGGACCCTCGTTGGGGAAGGGTTGCACATGTTGTCTGAAGGAGGAGGACCTCAGAGCTGAGCTTCAGGGACGGGGAGCAGCTGTGTGACGCCGCTCGCCTCGCCCTCCTTCGGTCTGAGCGGTTTTACTCGCCGCTCGTTGACGTCATCAGGAAACTTTAAAGTGTTTTTAAAATGTTCCTCCTCTCTCCACCTCTCTGCTTCTGCTCCTCGGTTTACAGAAAGCTCCCAGACGGCTGAGCGAGGCCGAACTTACGGCTCCGCGACCCTCCAGAAGTATTTCAACTTTCCTGTGAAGAACACGGCGCTCTTCACAGGTTTCCTGTCCGCTCCTAACAAGCAGTAAAAGCTGTGACTAGTCCTTCCTACAAGCATCTGCTCAGCGCTACGAGCTAATAAAGAGGCGAGCGTGTGTTAGTGAATGCTTTACACAACAAATGTTCAAATCTGCAGCACGTGGGAAAAGCAGGGAGAGATCTGGGCGACAGAGAGAGTCCAAATGTAAGTCTGTCGCCTGGCGGGTCGCGGGGCGGGCTATCAGCTGGCTCGCACGTTTACAGAAGAAGCATTGTAGCAGAGGAAGGTGCAGGATGCAGAGCGCCTCTCTTTGACAGACAGAGTCTCAGTCAGTCCATTAGCCGTACACCCAGTTGTCTGAGTGTTGACTTGGACGAGGCGGAGAACAATCTCTCCTCTGTCTGATCCTCCTGGCTCGGCTCCACGCCGGTCCTCCCACGATCCCCCTCTCTATGATTATTTTATCCTTTTAAATTCTTTATGCTGCCTCGCCGTGGCGGCGTCCCCGCCCGAGCAGAGCGCCGCGTTGGCCGCGCAGCACATTCACACTACAGTTATTTGGACGGCACTCCGGTGTGGCTCTGTCCCGCTCCCTCGGTTGGATTCTGCTCGTCCATTAGTGCCATCTGTGCCTTCCTGCGCCGTCTGTGAGGCCCCGTCCACGCCAAAACGATTGGCATTTCTCTGGAACAACCAGAGGGACGGTGCCCAGAGCTTTTAGCTGCCAATGATGTGCACTTACTCTGACAAAACCAGAGAGGCTGGGGGAGGCAGGGGGGAGGCAGAAGGGAGGCAGAAGGGAGGCAGGGGGAGGCAGGGGGAGGCAGGGGGGAGGCAGGGGGGAGGAGGCGAGCAGGAAACAGCTGCACCTACAGTACTGAGGCCTCCATGTTGGAGCTTCAGGAGAGAGCCGCTCTCCCTCGGCAGCAGAC
>NW_023260010.1:30915-40915 GCF_009762535.1 Notolabrus celidotus | reverse complement strand
ACACAGCAGTAGGAGACACAGCAGTAACAGCCTCGGGAGACACAGCAGTAACAGTCTCAGTAAGAAACCCAGGCTTCATGTTTCTGTCATGGTGACTCCTCCTGCCGACACGCTTCAGTAAAGTGTTGGTTTTCTTTTCCTCCACCTCTGAAACGATCCCCTCTCTCTCTGCTGAGGTGAGATTCAGAGTCCTGATGCAGTGATCAGATGTCCTTATATGGATGAATTGGGGCGTGGTCATGTGCTGATTGCATTAAGAACATTTCTACATGTGTCAGTGAATGAGGACCAATGTTCCACGCCCTGATGAGGAACTCTCCAAACCTCTGCAGCAGAGACTCTGTGATAAAGCAGAAACATGACCAGCTTATTAATATTTAATAACACTAACAAAGTCGTGCTGGAGGAAGTTGTGAGAGTTGCCGTCGTCCTGTTCTGTTGGAGGAAGTAATCCCTGGATTAACGGAGATACTGTACGTTCTGCAGAGCTCTGATGTAGAAGGAAAAAACAGTCTGGTTCTGGAGATGAAATCTTTCAAAGCCGGCAGCTTATCACTGCAAAATAAACATCTTGCAACTGGATTACAACTCTGATGCCTGCAAGTGTTTTCACGCCGCGGTCCAGATGGGAGCTTGGTTCTGTAACCTAAACGGAGATCTGCTCTGTGTCTGCCGTTAATGTTGTTAATGTGACAAACTATAGATTCATTAATACCCGGATCCAGCTCAAACACTTGGAGGGAGAGCGCTCCATCATCATCAGCTGTGTTTATTCCTGATATTTGTCTCCAGGAAGTGTTGGTGCTGAGCGGCAGACTCATGGAAACATACTCTCCTCTTGTTCTGGTGTTGGATATATAGATTACTGCAGATCGCTTCATCACTATCAGAAGCCAAACACAGAGACTGTGTCAGGCCTGACTCACGCTGGGATTCAGATCAGAAGACAACAGGACGGATCAGGGTGGTGGTGAGTTTCTAAAAACCATCAGATCCAGAACCTGCAGAGGGGACCACATCTGAGGATCAATCCCCGCTCTGCAGACGTCCAAACCTTCAGTCCTGCTCGTCCGCTCGGTCCTGGAGAGGAACAGTTCAAGATGAAATCATCATTTGACCTTTCAGCAGAACTTGTGGACGCTGTCTTGGAAGTCCTTTAGAATCAGACTCTGTCCTAGGTGAACACTAGATGTTATCTGAGCCTGTTTTCAGATGCATGATATCTCTGAATTATCCACGAGCTGTCAGCATCTCCTCTCTCTGCTGCTCAGAGCTCAGAGCTCAGAGCTCAGAGCTCAGAGCTCAGAGCTCAGAGCTCAGGTCTGTCCTCAGGGAGAGGAGTCTCTTTAGTTTATTGAGGAGTTGATTCACGACACAGATTCACCGTTCATCACAAAGAGTCCTCTCTGGAGGGAGACAGCAGGAGAGCAGGTGTTTTATTTTCTGGTCACCTCGATGCAGAATTGTTCTCATGATCTCTGGAAAGTTTGAGCATGAAACTCGGTATAAACACTGTGATGCAGCAGACGTTAAAAACGTCTCTGTGACTGAGCGTGGAGGACAGTGTGAGGTTTGTGAATCAGACGTTTTTAGAATGAGGCTCATTTGCAAGAGAGGGGACAGTTTGAATGCATGGATCATTTAAATATATGCAAACAACACCAGCACTGAGTGATGCTTTCTGCTCTGCAGCTCAGCACATGGTGCTTTAACCCTTCAGGCACGCTCTGTGATTCAGACGATGGCTCCTCTGCACGTTTAGTGGATGCACAAGCTGCAGAACCCTTTAATGCATCAGGTTCAGAGTCTGAAGGAGTGTAGGCCGATCAAATAATACTCTTTCTTCACCTTCCATATCCTCTGTGTTTCATTTGATCTCATATTTAGGACTGCTGATGTCAATCAATACCTGAGACACATACACATCAACATGCACCTTACAGCTCTGTCATAGGAGCTGATCTCCTCCATGATTCTGTCTCTGAGACTGTCCACACAGACGTCTCTGTCTTTGTGATACTACATAAACTCAGAGGGACCTCACTGAGTCAGAGTCCAGTCCACATGTCCCTAATCCCCCGTCTCAGAGCTCCTCAGACTCTCTCCTCCAGGTTGACTGGATGTTTTCGGGGTGCGACTCTGAGAGGACAGAGCAGAGGATCACTCTCTCACACACTCCCTGCTTCAGTCCTGGAGCTCTGCCTCCAGATCCCAGCCAGCAGTCCGAGTGAGTACATGTTGTCTGAGGACAAACCTGGACCTCTGCAGCTCCTGTCAACACGCAGCGAGGACCGCTGACACCAGAGAGGAAACCCTGACAGAGAGACTCCACAACACCAGAGATCACTGGACCTGTGAGGGATCACAGAGAGAGTCCTGTGGAGCTGGCAGCGTCCCGGTTTATCTCAAAGTGGTCTGACTGAGACCGGGACGCTGCCAAAGAACTAATGAGAAGATAAATCTGCAGCTTTAATAACTGATTTGTCTTTTCAAGGAGGTCTTTGAGGAACACGCCAAACATTTGTCAGGCTGTTCTCATCCACTGATCACGCCAACAAGCATTAACAAACCAGGATCCACATGAAGACCGGGTCAACGTGAGCCACAGTACAAGTCTGACCTGAGGAGAGAGGACGGTCTGAGTCTGATCTTTGTTTCCTGCAATGTGGAGACTGTCCTCAGGGTCTGGACTTTAGTCTGAGAAGGGTTCTGGTCTCTGTAGTCTGAGGAGTATCCACCAATCAGGTTCTGTAAACACACAGAGATCAGGAAAGGGGGTCTGGGCCATCTTTCCCGGCGTGTATCGTTGTCAGGCGTTGGCTGTGGATTGGAGTTGTCTGAGTGTTCCGGGTCTCTAGTGAGACCTGTATCTGATCAGAGACCTGGATGGAGAGTCTTGGTTTGAGGGTTGAAGCCCCGCCCCCTCCTCGCTGCCTCCACCTGACTCATCCGCCCGTCTCACCGCCGTCACGCTCTCCTCTGTCTGATGAGATGTCTCTGACACGTCCTGCTGACATATTCAGACTATTGTTCTGTGTGTGTGTGTGTGTGTGTGTGTGTGTGTGTGTGTGTGTGTGTGTGTGTGATGGTGGGGGGGGGGGGGGGGGGGCACAGGTGGGCCCCATCTCTCCATCATGGCCCCGTTACAAGGCCCCGCTCGCTGCCAAATCGGGCCCGGCTCATCCGGGAACAGGGGAGCTGGAATGGGTTTGACCGTATTGTGCTGCACCTGCTTCGCCCTAGCAGCAGATCCCCCCGCTCCTCCTGCTCCGCCCGCCATCCTGCCGCCCCCCCGCCCCAAACCCCCACCCTCCCGCTCGCCGTAAAACCCGTAAAATCCACTGAACTTAGCCGCTCTGATGGCCGCGGCCAAAACAGCATCTGATGTGCCTTATTTGTTGACTGTGTGAGATTAGCTGCAGAGGGTACACGTCGAGGGGCTTACCATGCAGAGATGGAGCAAAGCCCCCACCCCTCCACCAAACAGCCTCCACCCTGCCAAATAATGAGGAGCGGAAGATTCTCCAGCTTGTCTAAAGCCCCCGTCACAGTCGGTCCGTGCACGCTCCTGCTCCCGAGCCAGACTGTAGAGAGTTTACTGTACGAGCTGCTGCAGAGGAGGAGGCTGCTGCTGCTGCTGCTGCCATCAGCCTGCAGATCACTCACACACTCACACTCACACACTCGCACTCAAACACTCACACACTCTGTCAACACTGACCCAGATACCTGAGACAGGGAAACACCTGGACGCTGATCCATCAATGTGCTTCAGTCTCTGCGACATCACATGGTTCAGGTCTCAGAGCTGAAACTGATCCAGACTCAGATCCATCAAAGTTAAGCTTCAACCTTTCACAGACGTCTCTGTCGGATCACAAACACACAACTCTGTAAAACCATCAGAGGGTGACCCTCCCTGCAAACGATGAAGACGAGCAGATCTCATGAAACTTTAGGGACCAGATTCAGATTCATCCTGGAGTCACTGAGAGACATGTGGACTTGTCCTAATCTGCAGAGTCCATTAATTTAGTCCAGAAGCTTCTCCCTTCATGTGCAGAAGAATCAGGACTTTAAAATCTGTGAGGTTTCATTCCTCACCCTGAATCCTTCCTGCAGCTGAATCTACGATCACTGAAGACGTTTACAGTCGGCTGATAATCTTTAATCTTCTCTGATCGGTCAGCTCACTCAGAGTTTGATGAGTCAGGAGATGAAGGATCTCTGACCTCTCTCTGCAGGACCAGATAATGTACATGTCATGATCAGCTTTAACTCTGAGGATGTGTCAGAAACCTGCAGGTCCTCGGCTCTGTGCACGTTCAGGTCCTCAGCTCTGTGCATGTTCAGGTCCTGAGCTCTGTGCACGTTCAGGTCCTCAGCTCTGTGCACGTTCAGGTCCTGAGCTCTGTGCACGTTCAGGTCCTCAGCTCTGTGCACGTTCATGTCCTCAGCTCTGTGCACGTTCATGTCCTCAGCTCTGTGCACGTTCAGGTCCTCAGCTCTGTGCACGTTCATGTCCTCAGCTCTGTGCACGTTCAGGTCCTGAGCTCTGTGCACGTTCAGGTCCTCAGCTCTGTGCACGTTCAGGTCCTCAGCTCTGTGCACGTTCAGGTCCTGAGCTCTGTGCACGTTCAGGTCCTGAGCTCTGTGCACGTTCAGGTCCTCAGCTCTGTGCACGTTCATGTCCTCAGCTCTGTGCACGTTCAGGTCCTGAGCTCTGTGCACGTTCAGGTCCTCAGCTCTGTGCACGTTCAGGTCCTCAGCTCTGTGCACGTTCAGGTCCTCAGCTCTGTGCACGTTCAGGTCCTGAGCTCTGTGCACGTTCAGGTCCTCAGCTCTGTGCATGTTCAGGTCCTGAGCTCTGTGCACGTTCAGGTCCTCAGCTCTGTGCACGTTCAGGTCCTCAGCTCTGTGCATGTTCATGTCCTCAGCTCTGTGCACGTTCAGGTCCTCAGCTCTGTGCATGTTCAGGTCCTGAGCTCTGTGCACGTTCAGGTCCTCAGCTCTGTGCATGTTCAGGTCCTGAGCTCTGTGCACGTTCAGGTCCTCAGCTCTGTGCACGTTCAGGTCCTCAGCTCTGTGCACGTTCAGGTCCTCAGCTCTGTGCACGTTCAGGTCCTCAGCTCTGTGCACGTTCAGGTCCTCAGGTCTGTGCACGTTCAGGTCCTCAGCTCTGTGCACGTTCAGGTCCTGAGCTCTGTGCATGTTAAGGCCCTCAGCTCTCTGCACGTTCAGGTCCTCAGCTCTGTGCACGTTCAGGTCCTCAGCTCTGTGCACGTTCAGGTCCTCAGCTCTGTGCACGTTCATGTCCTCAGCTCTGTGCACGTTCAGGTCCTCAGCTCTGTGCACGTTCAGGTCCTGATTCTAATATTAATACCAAAGTGTTTCTTGGAGGATCAACGTGAATCAGGACTCCAAAGATCCAAGTCTGTGCACATGCAGAATCCTCCGTCACAGATTTCTCCTGTTTGCTCTGAAGTCTGAATCCAAGTCTGAGTTTTTTCAGTCACATTGTTTCAGCTGTGATCAGATGGACCCGCTTCAGAGAGCTGGAGAGGCTGCAGGATTCATGTTAAGATCGGGGAGTACATCATGGGCCCCAGACCTTAGTGAAGACTGAACCTGTTTAAGACCAGGGGTCTCTCTCTGCAGAGAGGAGCCCAGCACGCAGAGTGTGTGATGTCACGTGTACCGGAGCAAAAGCCAATCAGGACGCGAGCTGACTCAGCTGACTGACGGAAGAGGAAGTAAATACAAACAAAAACATGGCGCCGGTGAAAACTCACCGCCGTAATGAATACAACTCACCGCTGTAACCCATAGGGACCACATTCCCATCGTCTCCATGACTTTACATCATCGTTTTTCTTTAGTGATACAGTGATGTTGTTTTTTGATTGGCTGTTGGGTTAGCTATATGTCTTTCTGTTTTTGATTGGCTGGTGCGTGGCGAGCTCCGCCTCCTTCTGAACTCTACAGGAAACTTGATCACTCAGAGCTGCAGTCTTGACTCACTCAGAGCTGCAGTCTTGACTCACTCAGAGCTGCAGCCTGGACTCACTCAGAGCTGCAGCCTGGACTCACTCAGAGCTGCAGCCTGGACTCACTCAGAGCTGCAGCCTGGACTCACTCAGAGCTGCAGCCTGGACTCACTCAGAGCTGCAGCCTGGACTCACTCAGAGCTGCAGTCTTGACTCACTCAGAGCTGCAGTTTTGACTCACTCAGAGCTGCAGCCTGGACTCATTCAGAGCTGCAGCCTGGACTCACTCAGAGCTGCAGCCTGGACTCACTCAGAGCTGCAGCCTGGACTCACTCAGAGCTGCAGCCTGGACTCACTCAGAGCTGCAGCCTGGACTTACTCAGAGCTGCAGCCTGGACTCACTCAGAGCTGCAGCCTGGACTCACTCAGAGCTGCAGCCTGGACTCACTCAGAGCTGCAGCCTGGACTCACTCAGAGCTGCAGCCTGGACTCACTCAGAGCTGCTGTCTGGACTCACTCAGAGCTGCAGCTTGGACTCACTCAGAGCTGCAGTCTGGACTCACTCAGAGCTGCAGCCTGGACTCACTCAGAGCTGCAGCCTGGACTCACTCAGAGCTGCAGCCTGGACTCACTCAGAGCTGCAGCCTGGACTTACTCAGAGCTGCAGTCTTGACTCACTCAGAGCTGCAGCCTGGACTCACTCAGAGCTGCAGCCTGGACTCAGAGCTGCAGCCTGGACTCACTCAGAGCTGCAGCCTGGACTCACTCAGAGCTGCAGCCTGGACTCACTCAGAGCTGCAGCCTGGACTCACTCAGAGCTGCAGCCTGGACTCACTCAGAGCTGCAGCCTGGACTCACTCAGAGCTGCAGCCTGGACTCACTCAGAGCTGCAGCCTGGACTCACTCAGAGCTGCAGCCTGGACTCACTCAGAGCTGCAGCCTGGACTCACTCAGAGCTGCAGCCTGGACTCACTCAGAGCTGCAGTCTGGACTCACTCAGAGCTGCAGCCTGGACTCACTCAGAGCTGCAGTCTGGACTCACTCAGAGCTGCAGCCTGGACTCACTCAGAGCTGCAGCCTGGACTCACTCAGAGCTGCAGCCTGGACTCACTCAGAGCTGCAGTCTGGACTCACTCAGAGCTGCAGCCTGGACTTACTCAGAGCTGCAGCCTGGACTCACTCAGAGCTGCAGCCTGGACTCACTCAGAGCTGCAGCCTGGACTTACTCAGAGCTGCAGCCTGGACTCACTCAGAGCTGAAGCCTGGACTCAGAGCTGCAGCGTGTCGTGTGTACGTTGCTCTCTGAGCTCGTCATGCTCTCTAAGACTGAAACAGAGACTCTCTCTGCAGCTGCTTTAAATCTCTTTCACCTCCTCTGGTGTGAACGCACCGATCCTCTGCAGACGGAGGCCTTTAGAGAGTCTGTTTGTATCACACACATGATGCTGGTGTTGACTTTAAGCATCTCAAGATGAACCTTGTGACCTCATGAGAGGGTCGACATTAGAGGAGGAGGAATCCTGCAGAGAGAGAGCGGAGGAGACGCTGCTCCACAGACACACATCTGCATTATCTTTATCATGAGTGTGTGTGTGTGTGTGTGTGTGTGTGTGTGTGTGTGTGTGTGTGTGTGTGTGTGTGTGTGTGTGTGTGTGTGTGTGAGAAAGAGAGAGAGAGAGAAGGAAGGAGAGAGGTCAGAGATTCGTTGTGTGAGAGCTCCCTCTTGGTGCCAGTCGCTCTACTGTTAGTGAACAGGCTGCTACACACACACACACACACACACACACACACACACACACACACACACACACACACACACACACACACACACACACACAGATGTCTCTTTTGGTCAGTTTTGACGTGTTAAAGGAACACGTTTGTTTGCTTCATATTTTAAATGTATTTCCTGTTTTTATTGTTTTAATTGTTTTTTAAATTATTCCTGACATGATTTAATATTTTAAAATGTTTCATTTGTTTGTTTTAATTATTTATTCATGATATTTTTATTATGATCACGGTTTATAATAAATATTAGGATGAAGGTGTGTTTGTTAAAAACGACCTTCACTTTGTTTTTCTCTTATTGTGACGTCTCAGTTTATTATTAATAACATAAATACATTTAGTTTTATTATTTATATTTACTCAAAAAAATTATAATTAATTTACATTTAATTTAATAATTAAGACAAAATTATAAATCATGACCCACAATGTGAAGAAGCTGCAGAAATACAATTACAGGCGTAACATATTACAGATATCACTTTAACATTATTATTATTAGTATTATTATTAGTATTATTAGTATTATTATTAGTAGTATAAGTAATATTATTATTGTTATATTTTTTATAAATGTAGTATTTGATAAAGGATCAGCAGGTCATGGATTTGTTTCACTCTCATGTTTCAGGAGGGTTTTATTTGTTTCTGCAGACACATTTTTATTCTGTTTATTTCCTAAAAATATGAATTTAAAAAAATTGTAATTTAATTATTGTTTTTTTTAAGATTGAAAATAAATTATAAAGGGATTTATTTTCTATTGTCTTGTTTCTGTTTACTTGGGGATTTTTGCAGAAGCAGAAACTCTGACTTCTCTCACTCTGTGTGACAGTTTTTTGTCCTGTCTGCAAAAATCTAATAAAAAAATATAAAAAAATAAATGAATAAAATAATAGATAGTAAATTAAACATGCTCACTGAAAATATTTGCAACAATATAGACTACATGATTGTGCATGCAAGCTGCAGCAGAGGTTAGATTTACAGTACGAGAGTCCTAATCCTCTCTCTGTGTTTCTGTATGTCTAACATGTCTCTCTCTCTCTCTCTCTCTCTCTCTCTCTCTCTCTCTCTCTTTCTCTCTCTGTCTCTCTCTCTCTCTCTCTCTCTCCCCCTCTCTGTGTGTTTCTTCATGTGTTTAGCGTGTGTGTTTCTGTGTCTCTAACATGTCTCTAACATGTCTCTCTCTCTCTCTGTGTGTTTCAGGGCCGGTGTATAAATTTCAGCCGTGTGCAGCGTCAGTAAAGAGACGGTGTGAACACGTCGTGCTGACGACTGCAGGAAGAGAAGAATCCGGTTTCTTTGTACAGATCTGTAACCCTGCAGGGAAACCACTACCAGTCCTCTCTGCTCCCCCTCTCTCTCTCTCTCTCTCTCTCTCTCTCTCTGCAGCACACACAGTCATCATGTTAGCTCTTCTTCTTCCTTGTTAAGTTATTCTTCCTCTTCATCACGGCTAACTTCCTGTTCCTGCACATAAAGAAAGAGGAGCAGAGTTAGAGGGCGCCCCCTCTCTCTCCCTCTCTCTCTCTCTCCGGGTCGCTCCTCGCTCGCTCTGAAGGCCGAACATATTCGGACCATATTGTGCCGTCTGTGAAAAAGCTCGTTTGGTGGACACAGACGGAAGCTCTCTATAAAAAAGGAGGCGGGGACGGGGGGCTGCTCGCCGTTGGCGTGGCAGTGGGAGTAATCCCAGCGGGCCTCGCAGTGCAGAAGTGGGCTGCCTCTTGGCGACGTCTCATCACAAAGACGCTCCAACTTCATCAGAGCCGGAGCCCGCCGGGCGCCCTCTGACCGCCTCGTCCTGTCACTTCAACACGGAGAGTGCACACGCATGACAAACTGGAGACAGGACGCCCCCAGGTGCTGGAAGGCAGCGAGACTTTGCCTGTAGTTTCAGATTTTAAAGACACCTTCCCGTCATTATGCACCCGGGACAGAGAATTAATAGAGCGTTATTGGACCGCAGGACAGCCTCCTGACCACGCCGATCCCAGCGCCGTTTGAGGGATTGATGCCTTTAAGACCTTGACACGGCGCAGTCTGCTCTCTGCTCAGCAGGGCGTAGCACACAAACAGGCCCGTCAGCTCACACTTTACCGTACAGGCACAGGGTCCTCTGAGGGGTCCCTGAACGCGTCACAGCCCGCCCGCCCGCCCGCCCGCCCGCCCGCCCGCCCGGCGCTCTCTGGGCACCAGAATATCAAAGTTTAATTAAA
>NW_023260010.1:15915-28415 GCF_009762535.1 Notolabrus celidotus | reverse complement strand
CTGCTTTGATCTGTTCCGTTCTATTCTGCTTTGATCTGTTCCATTCTATTCTGCTTTGATCTGTTCCATTCTATTCTGCTTTGATCTGTTCCATTCTATCCTGCTTTGATCTGTTCCATTCTATTCTGCTTTGATCTGTTCCATTCTATTCTGCTTTGATCTGTTCCATTCCATTCTGCTTTGATCTGTTCCATTCTATTCTGCTTTGATCTATTCCATTCTATGCTGCTTTGATCTGTTCCATCCCATTCTGCTTTGATCTATTCCGTTCCATTCTGCTTTGATCTGTTCCATTCTGCTTTGATCTGTTCCATTCTGCTTTGATCTGTTCCATTCTGCTTTGATCTGTTCCATTCTGCTTTGATCTGTTCCATTCTGCTTTGTTCTCTCCTCCTCTCTGCAGGTTGATTTGATGTGTCGTGTGAGATCAGGTTATATTTAGGAGACAGGCTCTAGTGGTTCTGGGACTGACCTTTGAGCCCTGGAGGTCTACATGGTTCTGGTTCTGGCCTCCTGAAGCCCTGACAGCGTTTCTCTGCACAGAGTGAAGATGTGGAAGAAGAGGACAGAGGAGGAGGTAACGTCCTCACCGTGAGGCCGGGATGAAACAGGAAGTGACCTGGACTGAGACCAAAGAGACGTTGGAGGGAATCAAAGCCCTGAGACTTAAAGAGGACTCTTTATTTAATCTGAAACACTCCTCATGACACGTCTCTCTAACCAGGATCCTGTATGTGTCCCTGCTCGTATACCATCCCAGCGGATACATGGAGTGAATGTAAACACAGCAGAGACACGCTGATCAAACACAGAGAGGAGAGGAGGAAGCAGCTGATTCACCCAGAAGATGTGGAGTGTTTAAAGAAGATTAGACGCTGCAGAGAGAGAAACAAAAGAGAAACAAGAGGATCGATTTGTCAGATTCCTTCTCATGACTGAACTTAATGAGCTCCCATCCTCTCACATGTCGCAGCACTTTGAGGGTTTAAAGAAGAGTGTGCTGATTTCAGGAGGAGGAGGAGAACTCTCTTTAGTTCAGTGTTGATCCAAAGTGGAACAGGCTGATGGAATAAAGGCGACACAGGAGGACAGCAGCGCCGGAGCTCTCTGCATTCCTCTATTTTTATATTAACGCTCAGAGGAGAGAGAGAGAGAGAGAGAGAGAGAGAGAGACAGAGAGAGAGAGAGACAGAGAGAGAGAGAGAGAGAGAGAGAGAGACAGAGAGCACGGAGCAAACTCCTAAATCCGCCCTGAGCTCCGCCACAAGGTTCTGTTTTCGCAATTTGATGGAGGGGCTTAGCCGCCGTAAAATCTCAACCTCCACTTCCTCTGATAAAGTTTCTCTGGCAGCCAGCGAGCCGACTTAAGCAGCTGTTGCCCCGCCGCAGCCCGTCTGGCTCTCCAGGTTATCCCCCATGTGCACAGTCGTCTCTGAGTTTTTGGGGTAACCGTGGGATCAAACGCCGCGCCTCGTACGGGCCGCTAACCTCTCACAGCCGGGACCCAGACTCTGCTGGACTCAGAGGGCAGAGCGCCCGCCCTGAGAACAGCTTGTTAGAGTTGACACTTGATTTTATGCATTGTATTTCTGAGAGCATTACGGCTAAATCCCTTCTCAGGCGATGTGGACGGCTGCTGTTCGGCGGAGGCGATGGCGGCGGAGGCGGCGGCGGCGGCGGGAGATGCAGGTGGGGGGATTAGGAGAGCTCGACGGTCGGGGATTTCAGAGCTTTATCTTGATGCTCTTTTCTGTGAGCTGCCTGTGAGTTTAAAGCCCTCTGTACTGTATATGCTGATTCAGATTACTGACTGCTGTAAGATGATTACTCTGTGTGTGTCAGTGATGGAGGACAGCACACACACACACACACACACACACACACACACACACACACACACACACACACACACACACACACGGGATATAAGGCCGGCATATTACACGCAAGATTAGGACCATTATGTGGGGGACAGGGAGACAGGATGTAACGCCGTGCAGTGACAGGTTCAAACCTGAGAACAGATCTGGTCCTGCAGACCCGGATCCCTGAGAGGGGGCAGGAAGAACTTAAGAACAGCTGGCTGTGGTTTTAAAGAGTCCTTTAGTTTAGACTTGGTCTCTGTTAATAAAGACACAAACCAGGACTGACTCAGGTCCTGGTGGCACAGATTAAAGTGTGGCGGCGCGCTGCAGAGGTCTGGACTTTAACCCTCCTGTTATGCTGCGGGTCAATTTGACCCGTTTTAAAGTTTAAAAATCTAAAAGGAAATGTTAAAAGTATTTTTTCAGTATGAAACTTCTTCTGCTTGGATTAATTATACAATCAACATGTAGAATAATTTATCAACATCACTCCAAATCCATCACACTCTAAATCATGTTAAATTATTGTATTTATATTCAGTCAAGTCAAACTTTCTTTATAAAGCACATTTTAAAACAGAAGTTGACCAAAGTGCTGAACAAGTTTAGAAACACAATCAATAAAAACAAAAAGTTCAAATAATTTAAACAAAAAGATATTTTTAAAAAACACACACAATAGATAATACAAGAAAAAGCAACAATGAATAAAAGCAAAAGAAAAAGTTGGATGTCTCTCAACAGGTATTAATATTAAAAGATATTCAGGTCTCTCTGATGTACATTAAATAAAGTTTCTCCTCTGAACCATGACCTGAGGATTAAAGAACACCACTGCTCTAAATATTAATTTAACTGGTTAATAATTGAGTTCATAATGAGATTTTATTTTAAATGTGTTTTGGGATTTTTTTGGGTTCTGACACTTTTGAATCATTAAATATTCCCTGGGTCAAACTGACCCAGGAACATTATTGCTGTCCCTCAGAAACAAACAGAACAGGAAGTAGTTTATTAGAAACACTCTCTCAGAGCAGAACACTGAGGACTCTCTTTACCTTTATTTATCTTTTTAAGTTCTATTTTTGTGCCTTTATTTCCTGTATTGATGGGACAGCTGGGGTCCAGGACAGGAGTCCAACCTGAGACCTCTGCAACGAGGACCACATCCTCTGAACACGGGACGTCCCGACTAACTTCACCTTCATCAGACTCAAAATCACTTCATCCATCCCGGGGAGATTCAGTCTTTACAGGTTCTCTTCTACAGGATGAAGCAGAACATCAGAGTATTCACAGAAAGAAGGAACAAAATAAGAAATAAATATTGAATCAAATGAAATTAAAAACAGAAGTTCAGAATATTTAAATGAGACGTTTATACAGAACTGAAAAAGAACTCAGGCGTTTGGTCATCGTTGGATCAGTCGCTGGGTTCGTCTCTTGGAGCTTTGGACTGCAGCTACCAGAAACATCAGCTACAGGTGGGCTGCACACACACACACACACACACACACACACACACACACACAGGGAGGGTGCAGGCTGCAGGTGGAACAGTTGTAATGTAGTGCAGAAACATTTTATAAATCTAAAACTGTGTTTTATAAATCCACCAGATAATCCTCACACTGGATCCACTGGATCCTGACTCAGTCAGCTACAGACCACAAAGCACCAACATTTATGTTGAGGTCAAACACATCAGACCTGCTCCATAAAGTTCCAAACAGTGAAATGTTTGATATCGTGCTCACCAGATATGAACCTGTGTGCACACAGAATATCTGTCCTCTGTGCACAGTGTTAGGATCTCACAGGAACAAATGATCTGCTGCACACAGGCTGATATATTCAGGATATCATCTTGTGCACGTATATCCTGATTATGAGTCGTCACATTTTCACACAAAGTGAAACCAAAGAGCTGACTGTGGATGGATGAAGATCCTCCTGCAGCACGTCTGGAGTGATGCTCTGTTAACTGTCAAACTGAGACAGACTGGTTACCTTTACTCCGGCTATAAACAAACATCATGTGTTCACAATGACTTCCTGTTTTTAATGTTTGAGGTTTGAACTCCTCTCTCAGTCAGAGTTCAGACTCCTCTTTTATTTCCTCTTCAGCTCTGAACCTCCCCCTCCTCCCCCTCCTCCCCCTCCTCCCCCCGTCACCCTGTGTTTGCTCCTCACCTGCTCAGAGCTACGAAATAATGATGCCACAATATGTGAGCTGGAGCTCTGCAGGGGGAACGCTGAGAGATCACCTGACCGACCGAGCGGCCGGGGGGGGCGACCGGCCGTCTGGATGCTGCTAATGATGGAGCTCCAACATGCTGTCTGTCACACACACACACACACACACACACACACACACACACACACACACCACACACACACACACACACACACACACACACACACACACACACACACACACACACACACGTGTCTGATGTGTTCACTGAACGATGAGGACAGAAGTATTAACACGGCTGAAGAGGAGTGATTGTTTGATGGTTGTTGTTGTTGTTGTTGTTGTTGTTGTGACTTCCTGTGTTTGTGTTTTTACAGGATGAGTAATCAGGGTTGTCAGATGTTCACCTCACGGTTGTCATGGTCCTCTTAAAGTCACAGTGTCAGAGTTAAAGTGATTTTATAGGAAACATAATGTAAGGTAAAGAAGGAGCGACACGTCACCTCATAAACATAAACTCATCTTCTTCTACTTCTTCTTTTTCTTCTTCTTCTACTTCTTCTTCTACTTCTACTTCTTCTTCTTCTTCTTCTACTTCTGCTTCTTCTTCTACTTCTTCTTCTTCTACTTCTACTTCTTCTTCTTCTACTTCTTCTACTTCTTCTTCTTCTTTTTCTTCTTCTACTTCTTCTTCTTCTTTTTCTTCTTCTTCTACTTTTTCTTCTTCTTTCTCCTTCTTTCTTCTTCTTTTTTTTCTCTTCTTCTTCTTCTTCTACTTCTTCTCTTCTTCTTCTTCTTTTTCTTCTTCTCTTCGTCTTTCTTCTTCTTCTTTCTTCTTCTTCTTTTCTTCTTTTCTTCTCTTCTTCTTCTTCTTCTTCTTCTTCTTCTTTCTTCTTCCTTCTTCTTCTCTTCTTCTTCTTCTTCTTCTTTTACTACTTCTTCTTCTTCTTCTACTTCTTCTTCTTCTTCTTTTACTACTTCTTCTTTTACTACTTCTTCTTCTACTACTTCTTCTTCTTCTTCTTCTTCTTCTACTACTTTTCCTTCTTGTGGCTCGCTGGTTACACACTACCTACTGATGTAGTATTCAGTATGTACTGCCTGCTACATACTGTGTTTGGATTTAGTCTGTAGTCTGAGTGTTCTGATGGATCTGGTCTGCAGGATGCTGGGTCAGACATCACAGGCCGAGCTGGTAGAGAAACTCCTCCTGTCAAAAAAAGAAGAGAAAAGAAAAAGTGGAGCGAGCGCAGTGCATTGTGGGAAACAGTACGTGAGGCAGACTGAGACCTGTTCCTGAATCAGGAGACATCCAGGGAGTTTATCAGACTGCAGGTTTATCTCTTGTTCACAGACTACAGACTGAATTTAGACTGAATCAGGACGTACTGCTGGGATAGTAGGCGGTTTGAAAACAGCCCGAGTCTTCTTCTTCTTCCTCTGTTTTATTGCAGGTGGTATCCAGCGGAGAGAACCTCTACTGCCCCCTGCTGTGAACCAGGGAGTCACACGGTGTCACCATGAGCTCAGGTTTCAGTCCAGCTTTATTTGATTAGTGATAAATAAGAGCTTCAGATCGATCAGACTGAAGAGTTCCAGAGATCAACACATAAAGAGACCATGAGGTATTACTTCAGGGATCCTCAGGGGGAATGAGGTTGTTACAGAAACACAGACAGAGAGGGAAGAATGATCACAAGGAGAGGATACATTTACATACAATAAGAATATAATTTAAGATCAGATATATAAATGTTAAACATGAGATTAATAGTTGTAATTACTCAGACAGTAAGACATGTTAGGCAAAGAAAGATTATGATAATATAATATAACATGATATAATATAATATAATATCCCTCTCTGTCTCTGAGGGACTCTGTGTCTCTGAGGTACTCTCTGTGTCTCTGAGGGACTCTGTGTCTCTGAGGGACTCTGTGTCTCTGAGGGACTCTGTGTCTCTGAGGGACTCTCTGTGTCTCTGAGGGACTCTGTGTCTCTGAGGGACTCTGTGTCTCTGAGGGACTCTCTGTGTCTCTGAGGGACTCTGTGTCTCTGAGGGACTCTCTGTCTCTGAGGGACTCTGTGTCTCTGAGGGACTCTCTGTGTCTCTGAGGGACTCTGTGTCTCTCTGTGGATTTCAGACTGAAGGACTTTAACACATAAACAATAATAATATTAAATCCTCTGACAGCAGCTGATTCTAAACGTTCATGTTTTTAACACTTTATTTAATTTAAAGAGCATCAGGAGCTGAGCTCTGTCTCATTGGCTCACTAACTGAGCTCACTCTGAGCCAATCACATGAGCCCGTGCTGCCGGCCTGGTTTGGGGCGGAGCCGCAGCAGCCGGGTGGAGGAGGTGGAGGAGGTGGAGGAGGTGGAGGAGGTGGAGTCACCTTGCCGGCAGCGCTGTAGCTTCACGCTTTAATGAAGGCAAAGTTAGCTGGAGGTGTTTGATCACATCCAAACCCAGAGCAGATGATCCACTCTGACTCCAGGAGCAGCTGATCCACTCTGACTCCAGGAGCAGATGATCCGCTCTGACTCCAGGAGCAGATGATCCACTCTGACTCCAGGAGCAGATGATCCACTCTGACTCCAGGAGCAGATGATCCACTCTGACTCCAGGAGCAGATGATCCACTCTGACTCCAGGAGCAGATGATCCACTCTGACTCCAGGAGCAGATGATCCACTCTGACTCCAGGAGCAGATGATCCACTCTGACTCCAGGAGCAGATGATCCACTCTGACTCCAGGAGCAGATGATCCACTCTGACTCCAGGAGCAGCTGATCCACTCTGACTCCAGGAGCAGCTGATCCACTCTGACTCCAGGAGCAGCTGATCCACTCTGACTCCAGGAGCAGATGATCCGCTCTGACTCCAGGAGCAGATGATCCACTCTGACTCCAGGAGCAGATGATCCGCTCTGACTCCAGGAGCAGATGATCCACTCTGACTCCAGGAGCAGATGATCCGCTCTGACTCCAGGAGCAGATGATCCGCTCTGACTCCAGGAGCAGATGATCCACTCTGACTCCAGGAGCAGATGATCCACTCTGACTCCAGGAGCAGATGATCCGCTCTGACTCCAGGAGCAGATGATCCACTCTGACTCCAGGAGCAGATGATCCACTCTGACTCCAGGAGCAGATGATCCGCTCTGACTCCAGGAGCAGATGATCCGCTCTGACTCCAGGAGCAGCTGATCCACTCTGACTCCAGGAGCAGATGATCCGCTCTGACTCCAGGAGCAGATGATCCGCTCTGACTCCAGGAGCAGATGATCCGCTCTGACTCCAGGAGCAGATGATCCACTCTGACTCCAGGAGCAGATGATCCACTCTGACTCCAGGAGCAGATGATCCGCTCTGACTCCAGGAGCAGATGATCCGCTCTGACTCCAGGAGCAGCTGATCCACTCTGACTCCAGGAGCAGCTGATCCACTCTGACTCCAGGAGCAGATGATCCACTCTGACTCCAGGAGCAGATGATCCACTCTGACTCCAGGAGCAGATGATCCACTCTGACTCCAGGAGCAGATGATCCACTCTGACTCCAGGAGCAGATGATCCACTCTGACTCCAGGAGCAGATGATCCACTCTGACTCCAGGAGCAGATGATCCACTCTGACTCCAGGAGCAGATGATCCACTCTGACTCCAGGAGCAGATGATCCACTCTGACTCCAGGAGCAGATGATCCACTCTGACTCCAGGAGCAGATGATCCACTCTGACTCCAGGAGCAGATGATCCACTCTGACTCCAGGAGCAGCTGATCCACTCTGACTCCAGGAGCAGATGATCCACTCTGACTCCAGGAGCAGATGATCCACTCTGACTCCAGGAGCAGATGATCCACTCTGACTCCAGGAGCAGATGATCCACTCTGACTCCAGGAGCAGATGATCCACTCTGACTCCAGGAGCAGATGATCCACTCTGACTCCAGGAGCAGATGATCCGCTCTGACTCCAGGAGCAGATGATCCGCTCTGACTCCAGGAGCAGATGATCCACTCTGACTCCAGGAGCAGATGATCCACTCTGACTCCTGGAGCAGATGATCCACTCTGACTCCAGGAGCAGATGATCCACTCTGACTCCAGGAGCAGATGGTTGAGATCTGCTGATGTAGAGAATTATCTCTGGTACCCCTTTGAGACCGGGGCAGTTCCAGGGCCGGGTTCAGAACCTCATAGAGAACCAGTTTTTCATGTTTCGAGTGTGAGTGAACCGGCTCAGAGGACTCAGAGTCACACGGTCCATTCAGGGTCTGTGATCTGTCCTCAGGGGGGAGGAGGGACAATACGAGTTTATAGACGCCCAAGAATGGACAAGACCAAACTCCTCTCATCGCCTCCGAGTCTTTAGACCTTACAATCTTTAACAATCTTTAACGAACTTTAACGATCTTTACTGATCTTTGACGATCTTTAACAATCTTTAACGAACTTTAACGATCTTTACTGATCTTTGACGATCTTTAACAATCTTTACTGATCTTTGACGATCTTTGACGATCTTTGACGATCTTTACTGATCTATGACGATCTTTACTGATCTTTGACGATCTTTACTGATCTTTGACGATCTTAACCGATCTTTGACGATCTTTACTGATCTATGACGATCTTTACTGATCTTTGACGATCTTTACTGATCTTTGACGATCTTTACCGATCTATGACTATCTTTACTGATCTTTGACGATCTTAACCGATCTTTGACGATCTTTACCGATCTATGACTATCTTTACCGATCTTTACTGATCTTTGACGATCTTTACCGATCTTTAACGATCTATGACGATCTTTACCGATCTTTACTGATCTTTACCGATCTTTGCCGATCTATGACGATCTTTACCGATCTTTACTGATCTTTGACGATCTTTACCGATCTTTAACGATCTATGACGATCTTTACCGATCTTTACTGATCTTTACCGATCTTTGCCGATCTATGACGATCTTTACCGATCTTTACTGATCTTTGACGATCTTTACCGATCTTTAACGATCTATGACGATCTTTACCGATCTTTACTGATCTTTACCGATCTTTGACGATCTTAACCGATCTTTGACGATCTTTACCGATCTATGACTATCTTTACCGATCTTTACTGATCTTTGACGATCTTTACCGATCTTTAACGATCTATGACGATCTTTACCGATCTTTACTGATCTTTACCGATCTTTGCCGATCTATGACGATCTTTACCGATCTTTACTGATCTTTACCGATCTTTGCCGATCTATGACGATCTTTACCGATCTTTACTGATCTTTGACGATCTTTACCGATCTTTAACGATCTATGACGATCTTTACCGATCTTTACCGATCTTTACTGATCTTTACCGATCTTTACTGATCTTTACCGATCTTTACTGATCTTTACCGATCTTTACCGATCTTTACCGATCTTTACTGATCTTTACCGATCTTTACTGATCTTTGACGATCTTTACCGATCTTTGCCGATCTTTAACGATGTTAACCCATTAAAGTCTGAAGAGTTCTTAAAGCTGTAAAATAAAACCCTCCAGTTTATCTAAGGAGACTTTAATGTGGTCTGATGTGGATCTGTTCAGAGAGGAGACATGTGGAGTCCTGCTCTCTCTCTCTCTGTCCTCTCCCAGACCTCAGACCTGGACCTCAGACCTCAGAGTAGACCCTGATCAGCTGCGCCCTGGTCCCGGCCCCGCTGCCTCTCCTCTCCCCTCTTTAACTTCACGTTATGTATTTCCTGGTGTTTGCTGAGGATGAGGCGGCCCTCGGCGCTCGGCGTGCGCCAGATGAATCCTAAACCTGGACCATATGTCGTCGCAATTTGCTGATGGGCCCAAGCTGTTTTAGAGGATCTGAAATCCTGGGATTACTGAGGCTTGATCCTCGGTGGGTGGAGGCAGAGGAGAGAGTGAAGAGGGAGAGAAAGGTGGAGGACGAAGCTCTCTCTCTCTGCTCTCCTATTGGTCCGCACGTCAGTGAGTGTAAAGGTAGGGGGCGTGGCCACAGTTAGCCCCTCCCACTCCGTGTAATCCAGGGAAGGCTGTGAGGAATTAGCCGAAGCAGGTGCTTCATGGAGGCAAACAAAGACTTTAGGGAGCTCAGAGAGAACAACATGTTTGTCACCTCGTCCCCGGTGACGCCGCGCCGCGCTTTAATCAAAGGAGGCGTCGAAAACAACGGGAGGAAATCCTTCAGGAGCTTCAGCTGCTGCTGTTGTTGTTCAGAATTACAACACGCCAATCATCTCTGCTGTTAGCGTAAAGCTCCCACTTTAAACCCGGCGTGTTTGTTGACTGAAGGTGAGCTGAGAAGAGATCATCCTGAATGTTAACCAACATCAGGAATTAAGAGATTTACTGAGAGAGAGTGTTTTCAGCTCTGAGAGGATACCTGAGCCTCAGGCTGAGACTCAGGATGAGCGTCTACATCTACATCTACATCTACATCTACATCCATGTCCATGCCCCGCTCAGGTGTTTGAGGGAAACCTTCTCAGAGCAGAGATCATCCTGAATGTTAACCAACATCAGGAATTAAGAGATTTACTGAGAGAGAGTGTTTTCAGCTCTGAGAGGATACCTGAGACTCAGGCTGAGACTGAGGATGAGCGTCTACATCTACATCTACATCTACGTCTACATCTACATCTACATCTACGTCTACATCTACATCTACGTCTACATCTACATCTACATCTACATCTACATCTACGTCTACATCTACGTCTACATCTACATCTACATCTACATCTACATCTACATCTACGTCTACGTCTACGTCTACGTCTACATCTACATCTACATCTACATCTACATCTACATCTACGTCTACATCTACATCTACATCTACATCTACATCTACGTCTACATCTACATCTACGTCTACATCTACATCTACGTCTACATCTACATCTACATCTACATCTACATCTACGTCTACATCTACATCTACGTCTACATCTACATCTACGTCTACATCTACATCTACGTCTACATCTACGTCTACGTCTACATCTACGTCTACGTCTACATCTACATCTACATCTACATCTACATCTACATCTACATCTACATCTACATCTACATCTACATCCACGTCCATGCCCCGCTCAGGTGTTTGAGGAAACCTTCTCAGAGCAGAGTCTCGGTCCTTGGTCGGGTCATGGTGTTGCTCGTGAATGAGGGGGGGTGAAACATGTCTGACATGTAGAGCAGATATTTCCTACAGACGTCTGATGAATCGTCTTCTCATCCTCACATCTTCTCATCCTCACATCTTCTCATCCTCACATCTTCTCATCCTCACATCTTCTCATCCTCACATCTTCTCATCCTCACATCTTCTCGTCCTCACATCTTCTCATCCTCACATCTTCTCATCCTCACATCTTCTCGTCCTCACATCTTCTCATCCTCACATCTTCTCATCCTCACATCTTCTCATCCTCACATCTTCTCATCCTCATATCTTCTCATCCTCACATCTTCTCATCCTCACATCTTCTCATCCTCACATCTTCTCATCCTCACAACTTCTCATCCTCACATCTTCTCATCCTCACATCTTCTCATCCTCACATCTTCTCGTCCTCACATCTTCTCATCCTCACATCTTCTCATCCTCACATCTTCTCGTCCTCCTTTCCTCTCGTACTCTTATCCCCTCGTCCTCTCATCCCGTAGTCCTCTATTCCTCTCCTCCTCTCATCATTTCATCCTCTTGTCCTCTCGTCCTCTAGTCCTCTTGTCCCCTTGTCCTCTCATCCTCTCGTCCTCTCATCCTCACATCTCCTTGTTCTCTTGTCCTCCTGTCCTCTATTCTCTCGTCCCCTCGTCCTCTCATCCCCTAGTCCTCTATTCCGCTCATCCTCTCATCCTCTCATCCTCTCATCCTCACATCTCCTCGTCCTCTTGTCCTCCTGTCCTCTATTCTCTCGTCCCCTCGTCCCCTCGTCCTCTCATCCTCTCATCCTCTTGTCCTCTCGTCCTCCTAAAGGTCCAAACAAACACTAACATGTAGAGGATGAATAATCTCTGGTCTTTGCTGAGCTCTGTCGTTCAGCTCAGAGACTTTGAGTCCTGCAGGATCAGATGAAGATTAGGGATTATAATCCCTCAGTGTGTTGATCGGTCTAACTTTGAGGTTTAAAGTTATGGTCTCTCTTTAAAGGTCACCTCAGAGACTTTGAGTCCTGCAGCATCAGATGAAGATTAGGGATTATAATCCCTCAGTGTGTTGATCGGTCTAACTTTGAGGTTTGAAGTTATGGTCTCTCTTTAAAGGTCACCTCAGAGACTTTGAGTCCTGCAGTATCAGATGAAGATTAGGGATTATAATCCCTCAGTGTGTTGATCGGTCTAACTTTGAGGTTTGAAGTTATGGTCTCTCTTTAAAGGTCACCTCAGAGACTTGA
>NW_023260010.1:0-15415 GCF_009762535.1 Notolabrus celidotus | reverse complement strand
TGCACAGGGGACTCACTTCTTTATGCACACACACATTTACAGGTTGTGCACACATGCATCTACATATATGTAAACATTGCAGCACACACACACACACACGCACACACGCACACACACACACACACACACACACACACAGCCTCCTGTTGTTGAAGCAGACTCACTCATGATGTTAAATGATCAAACTACAGCAGAATAAAAAGACAAAGTGAACCTTTAAATTTTACAGATAGATTCACACCAAACAATAAAAACTCCATCCTGTGAAATATTAAATAATGTAATAATTTAATGTATTTATTTAATGTGATATTGAGTTTGTGTCATCGAGGAGGAGGAGGAGGATTAAAGAGCAGAATGTCTCTGAAATAGTCGTTGACTCCTTGAAGACGTGATTTAAACTCTTTTTATTCTTTAAACAATAAATCATAAATTAATGAATGATTAATAATAATCAATAATTAATATCAGTGTGTTCAGTGTGACGTTTACAGGAAGGTTCAGAGACATCATGAAGGAGCAGATTTAAACACCACAGAAGAAGAAGAAGTGTGTAAGTGTGCTCGTACTCTCTGTGTGTAACGTTATCACTGATGATGGTGATGAAGCTCGTTTACAGAACGACCCTCAGTGACAGATTCAGACGTTATTAAAGACATTAACATGTGTGTGTGTGTGTGTGTGTGTGTGTGTGTGTGTGTGTGTGTGTGTGTGTGTGTGTGTGTGTGTGTGTGTGTGTGTTTGAAGAATCATGGTTCAGACTTTAATATTTTAGGATGTCTACAGGAGACATGTTTATTTTGTATCCTGATATTAGAGCTGAACAACATCTGGAATCATTTTTTAACAACATTTATTCATTTTTTTTATTTATCTGATTTTCTTTTACTTTCACCGATTTTTCATTTTTAATTTCTACCCTTACTCATTTAATTATTTCATTAGTTTATTATTATAATTTTTGTATTTATGTTTTTCTTACTCTAACTGATTTGTATTATTTTTTTATTTCTACCTTTAATTATTGTATTATTTTATTGTATTTTAATTGATTTTTGAGTATTTTTATGATCACCATCTTCTGTCTTATTTTAGTATTTTACCCGTCTCTGTTGTTTTCTGTCTCTGTTCTTTGTGAAGCTCTCTGACTGCATGAGATGATTGAGTGTTTCCTCTGCAGCTGTGAAAACTGTGAGGATACACATCAACACCATGACCCTGTCTCACCTGGACTCCTGAGCTGGACTCCTGAGCTGGACTCCTGAGCTGGACTCCTGAGCTGGACTCCTGAGCTGGACTCCTGAGCTGGACTCCTGAGCTGGACTCCTGAGCTGGACTCAGAGAGGTAGCATCATGTTACACTCACCATCATCTAACCTGAACATGTTTACAGAGATATAAGACGTGTTTTGTCTCATATTCAGTTTCACCTCCTGACAGTATAAAGTCTGAACACATAAAGCAGCAGGATCGCCCCCCCTCAGACTCCATGCTCAGATATCAGACACAGAGACAGACCCGGATCATCAGAGTCCTCTGACCCTCTGAAGCTGCAGGTCCAAACTCAGACAGTAAAACCTGATCCTGCTTCTTGGCCTCAATCTCATAATTGTTCTGTTCCATATGTGATCTGCTGCTGCAGACTGAAAGCAGCTTAGAGGCGGGGGGGAGGCTGCAGAGCTTCCTCTCTGCGTTTGTTAGCTCATGGAGAAAATAAAAGCATGACACGGATCTTACATATGTCAGGGATTATAATGTATGCTGGACTAACGGCACGCTCAGAGAGAGAGAGAGCAGGACGGAGGATCTCAGGGTTGTGACAGAGACCTTTTCATTTCACTGATGAGAGCTGACTGAGCTGCAGTACCCACTCCCACCAAAAGAGGGCTCCATCAGCCTCCTGAGGCCTGCAGGGGGCTGCAGCTGCAGAGAGGGAGGCCTGAGAGCCGGGCAGAGGAGGTTCAATCAGAGGTTTATCAGGTGGAACATGTGAGAGGAAGGATCAGATATCCTCAGAGTCAGAGACGGAGGAATGAAGAGAGGAGAGGAGGTGAAGAGAGGAGAGGTGGTGCAGAGATGGAGGAATGAAGAGAGGAGAGGTGGTGAACAGAGGAGAGGTGGTGCAGAGATGGAGGAATGAAGAGAGGAGAGGAGGTGAAGAGAGGAGAGGTGATGCAGAGAGGAGAGGAGGTGAAGAGAGGAGAGGTGGTGTAGAGATGGAGGAATGAAGAGAGGAGAGGTGGTGCAGAGAGGAGAGGAGGTGAAGAGAGGAGAGGTGGTGCAGAGAGGAGAGGTGGTGCAGAGAGGAGAGGTGGTGAAGAGAGGAGAGGAGGTGAAGAGAGGAGAGGTGGTGAAGAGAGGAGAGGAGGTGAAGAGAGGAGAGGTGGTGCAGAGAGGAGAGGAGGTGAAGAGAGGAGAGGTGGTGAAGAGAGGAGAGGAGGTGTAGAGAGGAGAGGAGGTGCAGAGAGGAGAGGAGGTGCAGAGAGGAGAGGTGGTGCAGAGAGGAGAGGTGGTGAAGAGAGGAGAGGAGGTGAAGAGAGGAGAGGTGGTGAAGAGAGGAGAGGAGGTGAAGAGAGGAGAGGAGGTGCAGAGAGGAGAGGTGGTGAAGAGAGGAGAGGTGGTGAAGAGAGGAGAGGTGGTGAAGAGAGGAGAGGAGGTGAAGAGAGGAGAGGTGGTGTAGAGATGGAGGAATGAAGAGAGGAGAGGTGGTGCAGAGAGGAGAGGTGGTGCATGTGTGCAGGTAGGAGCTGTTAGCATGTGAGCTAGCTCTGAGGTTCATTCATCACTGAGGTTATTATGTTATCTGTTTTTAAAACTGAGAGAATAAAAGAGTCTAAACAAACGAAGAAGGATGCAATAACAGAAACACACAGAGACCAAACCCTCAGCAGAGACTCAGACTGTCTCTGTATCTGTGTCTCTTATTTTGGAGGGGTGCGGCTGCATCCTGTCTGCGTGTAGAGCTCCATGATAAAACCCCTGATGGAGTAATAATGTGTGATCACAGAGGTCAGCAGCAGCCTCCCTCACAGCGGCTCCTGTGTTTTAACGGCTCCTGTGGGCGACAGCGATCCGACACACCTGGCCTCCCTCTGTATTGGAGGAACGTGGGGGCGGCGTGTGTGACAGAACACGTTCCCCCCGCTGACATCTTGTTCCCCCCTCGGCGCCGTCCGACAGTCGGAGTCACAGCTCCGGGGAGAGCACGGCTTTATAATTGTAACCACATCCAATTAAATTTCCAATTCAGCCTCCTATTAATCAGGCCAGTGATCAGAGCCGGAGACGAGCTGCAGAGAGAGAGAGAGAGAGGGAGAGAGAGAGAGAGATTCATCTGCTCCATGATCAGGTCTATCTGAGGGGGGTCAGGGTCTGTGCAGATAAAGGTAACCAGCCGTCATCTGAGGACTCTGTTTCTACAGAGAGTGTAGCTCCGTGCAGCGTGTGGAAACATTCACTCTCACTCAGTTTAAAGGTTCAGAGACAGAAACACAGAAACACAGAAACACAGAAACACAGATCATCCAGACGACTCCGGTTCTTCAGGAGACGGAGCATCGATGGTCTGAGATGATGTTTGATTCAGAGAGGAGGAGAACTAGATCACACAGGGTCCATTAAAAACATGCAATCATCACAAACTGCTGCAGGTCAGAGACTCTGCTCCTGTATGAACACAGACTGAAAACATGATCACTCAGTCGCTCCTGCAAACACAGAGGAGCTCAGAGCATGCAGACCTCTTCAGTGTGTTTCTGTTTGAATGCATTTTAACTCTTTGTGCACGCTGGGATTCTTCTGCTGTCAGAGTGTTGAAGGTTTATCTTCAGGATGAGTTTTAGACCTGCAGACCTGCAGACCTGCAGACCTGAGGAGGAGCTCAAACCATGCAGACCTCTTCAGTGTGTTTCTGTTTGAATGCATTTTAACTCTTTGTGCACGCTGGGATTCTTCTGCTGTCAGAGCGTTGAAGGTTTATCTTCAGGATGAGCCTCAGACCTGCAGACCTGCAGACCTGCAGACCTGCAGACCTGCAGACCTGAGGAGGAGCTCAGAGCATGCAGACCTCTTCAGTGTGTTTCTGTTTGAATGCATTTTAACTCTTTGTGCACGCTGGGATTCTTCTGCTGTCAGAGCGTTGAAGGTTTATCTTCAGGATGAGTCTCAGACCTGCAGACCTGCAGACCTGAGGAGGAGCTCAGACCATGCAGACCTCTTCAGTGTGTTTCTGTTTGAACCGTGTTTCTGTCACGTGTTGTCTTTATCTTTGAGATGCTGAATCTCTGACTGCACACGTTCACTTCCTCATGAGTTTATAAAGAACCCTGTTGAAGATGAGAGGATGAGAGGATGAGAGGAGGTGGATAAACTGTAGAGCTGATCTGAGATCTGTAAAGTGTTCTCACTCTGAAAGCTAAGCTAGCATCCTTTCTTCCAAGCTAACCAGATTCCTTTGGACGCGTTTTCGTCATTTTGCACATTTGTCAGTTAAAAAGACGACGATGCATCCATGCAGAGAAATCATAAACTGGTGTGAAGTGAACGTTTATTCATCGCCTGTTTGAAGACGCTGATGAACAAAGACTCATCAAATCCACACAGAGTGGGAAACCCTCATGTTTACACACAGGACTTCTGCAGTCTCATTTTCAGTCTCTCTGTCTTCTCCTTCTTGATTTAAGATAAATGTACTGAACAAGGAACATCTGAGTGAGATAGAGGGACTTGTTTTAAGACATCTTGAATATCTTGTTCAGTCAAACTATCTTGAAATGATCTTGTTTTGAGTTTTAATTAAGAAGAAACAAGGTTTATTTAACATTTCAGACATTTTTCAATCTGAGATCTTATTTATAGAAGACGGATAATCTGGATTTAAAACAAACACTTTACTGGATTTAAGGAAATGACTTTTATTAATCTATCATTAAACAGATCCACTGATAAAAGAAAGGAAGGAAGGAAGGAAGGAAGGAAGGAAGGAAGGAAGGAAGGAAGGAAGGAAGGAAGAAAGAATGAAAGAAAGGAAGAAGTAAAGAAAGAGAAGTTGTTGTTTTTAAGGTTGGGTTTCAGTTTTCAGACACTGTTTCTTTAAATCAGATATAAATCTTCCTCCTCAAACTCCATGCACACAATGAAACAGCTCCTTTAGAGCAGAGCTTCTCCTAAAGAACAACATGACTGAATATTAGTATATCCAGCTCACTATGAGAAGACATTAGATCTCAACATGAGACAATTCAACTTTGTCATCTTATTTCAAGAACAAGATGGTCTTAAACCTAGAGAAGTGCTGCTATAATACAACTCAGATTAAGGTGAATATATCTCACATGAAGAAGTTTAGTGCAGAAATATTATTTTGAGTGAATAAATATTAATTGTTATCATTCCTGTCTTATTCTGAGACACTAAGCTTTAAAATACTGGGACAATATTAAGTAAAATAAGTTTCCCTGATAATTTTAAGATCACAGTTTTCTAAATATTACGTCTTATTTTAAGAAATCTTACCAAGGACATTTTCACTTCTTCTATTGGCTGATTGTTTTTCTTATTTCAAAGTAAAAGGACCTTTAAATAAGTTTTGTTTTGGAGGGGCATGATATCTGAAGAAGGAAATTATTATGGATGATTAGCAGTTAAATGAGTTTATCTGAAGAATCATACAGAACTTATAAATACATGACAGAATATTAACAGAAGCAGTGATGAAGTAATAAATGTGCACAGACTGATAACAGAGATAAACATCAGGGATAATGAGCAGGGTGAAGACGTGATGCACGTGTTGAGGAGATGAAGTCAGAGATGATTCATAACAAATCAATAAATAAAAATACATATTTCATATTTAAACACAGAGACCTGCAGCAGGACACAGAGACACATCAGAAACATCAAGTCCTCCAAGAGGAACCCTCCTCTGTGGATCCAGAGGATCAGGGGGGACAGTGGAGTGATATTGGGAGAAAGCAGGGATCATAATCCATCTAATGGATCAGGTTTAATCCACACACACACACACACACACACACTCAGCTCTCAGACAATAACAGAAATGAAAGCTACCTTTCGCAGTAATCCCGGTGATGAGTTCAAGTGTTGCTGGGAGCTTTTTGTTGTATGACAGAACGTAATCTGGAGCAGCTTTAATCTAAAGCACCTTAACTCTGCTCACCTCTCACACACAGAGCTCTGACTCTCTCCACGACACGTCTTCATTACATTTAGAGGAGGATCACACTCACACAGATCCAGCTTTAAACCGGGGATGAACCCGAGTCCTGCAGGAACCACATACTCATCCATGCAGGGTCAGAGGTCAGGAGGAGTCACGTGATGGTGCATTAAAGGGTTAATAAAGGGTCTATCTGCACGCTTTAGTTCTGTTTCTCCTTCCTGTCCTTGAAGATAACCTTAAACGTGTGTGTGTGTGTGTGTGTGTGTGTGTGTGTGTGTGTGTGTGTGTGTGTGTGTGAGACAGACATTCCACTGAGCAGTGATGAGTGTGTGTGTGGGGCCCCAGCAGAAGGTGTGTGTGCATTAACACATGCAGCAGCTTGCAGAGGGCCTGCAGCGCGGCGCTCTCAGGCCTGATAAGTCGATTGTGAAACATGGATAAGCTCTGCGCCTGAACAAAGGAGCGTCTCTGTGAAGGCATCTGACACGCTCAGATTAGAGGAGGGGGGGATGTAGGTTATCCTGTGATTGAGGTGACTCTGCTCTCTTTGTTTTAAAGCCTCCTCCTCCTCCTCCTCCTCCATCACGCTGCCTGTGTGTCATAAAGCTCCCTGTCTTTAATAACGGCGTGATTAGGTACATTAAGAGTCCTGATGCACTGCAAACCTCAGTAATGTTTGTTTCCTAAGTTTCCTGGGGGTCAAAGGTCGGAGCAATAACAAATGCTTTTATAATCATCTCACAGAGCAGAGCTGATAAAAAAGACAAACACTCAGAATCATTAGAATAAGAGGCAGGGCTGGTGAAAACACAGATTAAAGATCAATCAGTGATACATTAATGTTCAGCAAACGAGCAGAGGAATTAATTTAAAGCATTAATCGCTCAATAAGTCAGACACTGTACACAGAATATTACAGGGGGACAGCAGCTCCATTGTTTTACTACCCGCTGCTTTTAATTCAGGCATTTGCATTTGTGATGGGGGTAATTAGGATCTATTTATTATTCACACAATCCCTCATAAAAGGCTAATGAGCATTTGTTTTGACGACAGTAAAAATGTAAGAGAAAGCGATTTATATTTGTTAGCTCTCACAGGTCATTACGCCGCAGAGATCCGTCAGGGCGGAGCGTCTCCAGCTGTACCTCTCTCTCTCCTCCTCCTCTCAGGACGGACCAGCGGCCCTCAGTGAGTCCTCTCAGCAGGGGGGGCCTCTGTAGACCCGGGTGATCCTCTGATGCAGGAGGAGGACTTTTACACCTCAGTGATGTCTCAGCAGACCGCTGGGACTGAACCCTCCTTAACCCTGAGTTCATCTTTTAACACGTTCATCCTCAGAGTGTCTGAATGAATCATTACATCACCGCAGGAGGTTTACATGTGAACGGATTATTAATCTTTATTAATGTGTTTATTACTGTGTTTATTACTGTGTTTATTACTGTGTTTATTAATGTGTTTATTAATGTGTTTATTACTGTGTTTATTAATGTGTTTATTAATGTGTTTATTACTGTGTTTATTAATGTGTTTATTAATGTGTTTATTAATGTGTTTATTACTGTGTTTATTACTGTGTTTATTAATGTGTTTATTAATGTGTTTATTAATGTGTTTATTAATGTGTTTATTAATGTGTTTATTAATGTGTTTATTAATGTGTTTATTAATGTGTTTATTACTGTGTTTATTACTGTGTTTATTAATGTGTTTATTAATGTGTTTATTAATGTGTTTATTAATGTGTTTATTAATGTGTTTATTAATGTGAGGAACTGTCTGAACTCACAACAACAACACTAAACACTGATGGAGGTGAAAGAGTCCAAATACAATATAAATAAAACTTTACAGTTTAAAATTATTATCTAAGGAACGTGTCGCATTTTAAAGCCTGTGATTGGCTGAGGGGATTATTAATCAAAGACACAGTCTGTTGGCACTGATGGAACATTTCATACATTTAAATTACTTTTATACAGAATACCAAACAGTATGCAGGACAGGAATAAGACACACAAATACAACACGAAACTACACGATTACCACATGAATAAGACACAAAAACAACACAAAAACCACCCCAATATGACACAGATACAGAACAGTACAACATGTCAGGACTATGACACGACACGAAAAAACAACACTCATACGGCGCAAATACAACATGTAAACCACACGAATACAACATGTAAACCACACGAATACAACATGTAAACCACACGAATACAACATGTAAACCACACGAATATGACATAAATACACCATAAATACAGAACGGTACAACATGTCAGGAATATGATACGACACGAATACGAGACGTTTAGGATACGAATATGAAAACAAATAACATGAATATAACACGAACACAATATGTCACAACATGGATACAACATGGATACAACATGGATACAACATGGATTAAACATGGATACAACATGGATACAACATGGATACAACATGGATACAACATGGATTAAACATGGATACAACATGGATACAACATGGATACAACATGGATACAACATGGATACAACATGGATACAACATGGATTAAACATGGATACAACATGGATACAACATGGATACAACATGGATACAACATGGATACAACATGGATTAAACATGGATACAACATGGATACAACATGGATACAACATGGATACAACATGGATACAACATGGATACAACATGGATTAAACATGGATACAACATGGATACAACATGGATACAACATGGATACAACATGGATTAAACATGGATACAACATGGATACAACATGGATACAACATGGATACAACATGGATTAAACATGGATACAACATGGAGACAACATGGATACAACATGGATACAACATGGATACAACATGGATACAACATGAACATGGAATGGAAGATATACATGTAAGTAAACATCTGGATGTCTGATTGACTGACAGATATAAAGTAGCAGTGTTAACGTCATTAGCGCCACCATGAGGATTCTTAAAGTCGTGACACGGTGAGTCAAACTGTTCAGAGGCGTATTTTTCTTAAACTGAAATATATTTTATTAGAGTAAAACAACGATGATTTCAAACATTAGTTATTTTAATTTCCTCATTCACATCGTCTCTTTATCTCTATAGTCTTTATCTCTATGGTCTTTATCTCTATGGTCTTTATCTCTATGGTCTTTATCTCTATGGTCTCTATAGTCTTTATCTCTATAGTCTTTATCTCTATGGTCTTTATCTCTATAGTCTTTATCTCTATAGTCTTTATCTCTATAGTCTTTATCTCTATAGTCTTTATCGCTATAGTCGCTATAGTCTTTATCTCTATAGTCTCTATCTCTATAGTCTCTATCTCTATAGTCTTTACCTCTATAGTCTTTATCTCTATAGTCTTTACCTCTATAGTCTTTACCTCTACAGTCTTTACCTCTACAGTCTTTATCTCTATAGTCTTTATCTCTATAGTCTTTATCTCTATAGTCTTTATCTCTACAGTCTTTATCTCTATAGTCTTTATCTCTATAGTCTTTATCTCTATAGTCTTTATCTCTATAGTCTTTATCTCTATAGTCTTTACCTCTACAGTCTTTATCTCTATAGTCTTTATCTCTATAGTCTTTATCTCTATAGTCTTTATCTCTGTAGTCTTTATCTCTATAGTCTTTATCTCTATAGTCTTTATCTCTGTAGTCTTTACCTCTATAGTCTTTATCTCTATAGTCTTTATCTCTATAGTCTTTACCTCTATAGTCTTTACCTCTTTTGTCTTTATCTCTATAGTCTTTATCTCTGTAGTCTATCTCTGTAGTATTTATCTCTATAATCATGATGTCTGACAGGATCTTTAAAGTCCACTCAGCATGGAGCTGCTTCCTCCTCTGTCTGATGAGGAGGGGGAGTCTGAGGATCAGAGACCTTACAGTCCCAGAGGTGAGAGGTTTAGTGAACTCTCATGTCCCCCCTCTCCCAGAGGCCTGTTAGCCTTCACCTGTCCCCCCTCCTCCCCCCTCCTCCCCCACAGACGTCTTATCAAACGTGACTGATTGCTGTAATCTGGACTGGAGCCATTAAGCAAATTACCTGAATCATTGTGAGGATTAGTCTCATTAACACATGATTAGCATCAAATTAAAATAATGAGTGTTTAACTTGTGATGTCTTCCAGTTGTTGGAACAGCTTGATCAGCCACGCCGCGCTGATGACGGCAGGGGGGGGGGGGTCTGAGTCAGGGATCCTGAGGGGGCCGAGGCTGACCAGAGACCACAGGTGGACTATCCAGGACCTCACCTGGACTAAGAACCCACCGACAGTCAGTGTTCCCCTCAGGATCCAAAATATGAGGAGAGTATGAGCATGACATGACTCTGTAGTGGAAGTCACTGCATTAAACACAGACATGACTCTGTAGTGGAAGTCACTGCATTAAACACAGACATGACTCTATAGTGGAAGTCACTGCATTAAACACAGACATGACTCTGTAGTGGAAGTCACTGCATTAAACACAGACATGACTCTGTAGTGGAAGTCACTGCATTAAACACAGACATGACTCTGTAGTGGAAGTCACTGCATTAAAAACAGACATGACTCTGTAGTGGAAGTCACTGCATTAAACACAGACATGACTCTGTAGTGGAAGTCACTGCATTAAACACAGACATGACTCTATAGTGGAAGTCACTGCATTAAACACAGACATGACTCTGTAGTGGAAGTCACTGCATTAAACACAGACATGACTCTGTAGTGGAAGTCACTGCATTAAACACAGACATGACTCTGTAGTGGAAGTCACTGCATTAAACACAGACATGACTCTGTAGTGGAAGTCACTGCATTAAACACAGACATGACTCTGTAGTGGAAGTCACTGCATTAATAACAGACATGACTCTGTAGTGGAAGTCACTGCATTAACAACAGACATGACTCTGTAGTGGAAGTCACTGCATTAAACACAGACATGACTCTGTAGTGGAAGTCACTGCATTAAACACAGACATGACTCTGTAGAGGAAGTCACTGCATTAATAACAGACATGACTCTGTAGTGGAAGTCACTGCATTAAACACAGACATGACTCTGTAGTGGAAGTCACTGCATTAAACACAGACATGACTCTGTAGTGGAAGTCACTGCATTAAACACAGACATGACTCTGTAGTGGAAGTCACTATATTAAACACAGACATGACTCTGTAGTGGAAGTCACTGTATTAAACACAGACATGACTCTGTAGTGGAAGTCACTGCATTAAAAACAGACATGACTCTGTAGTGGAAGTCACTGCATTAAACACAGACATGACTCTGTAGTGGAAGTCACTGGATTAAACAGACATGACTCTGTAGTGGAAGTCACTGCATTAACAACAGACATGACTCTGTAGTGGAAGTCACTGCATTAATAACAGACATGACTCTATAGTGGAAGTCATTGCATTAAACACAGACATGACTCTGTAGTGGAAGTCACTGCATTATAAACAGACATGGCTCTGTAGTGGAAGTCACTGCATTATGAACAGACATGACTCTATAGTGGAAGTCATTGCATTAAACACAGACATGACTCTGTAGTGGAAGTCACTGCATTATAAACAGACATGGCTCTGTAGTGGAAGTCACTGCATTAAACACAGACATGACTCTGTAGTGGAAGTCACTGCATTAAACACAGACATGACTCTGTAGTGGAAGTCACTGCATTAAACACAGACATGACTCTGTAGTGGAAGTCACTGCATTAAACACAGACATGACTCTGTAGTGGAAGTCACTGCATTAAACACAGACATGACTCTGTAGTGGAAGTCACTGCATTAAACACAGACATGACTCTGTAGTGGAAGTCACTGCATTATAAACAGACATGACTCTGTAGTGGAAGTCACTGTATTATAAACAGACATGGCTCTGTAGTGGAAGTCACTGCATTAAACACAGACATGACTCTGTAGTGGAAGTCACTGCATTAAACACAGACATGACTCTGTAGTGGAAGTCACTGCATTAAACACAGACATGACTCTGTAGTGGAAGTCACTGCATTAAACACAGACATGACTCTGCTGAGTTTACTCTGATTATTCTTTGTTCAATTGAATTTCTTGATGAGAGACAAACTATGAAAAGGTGTGTGTGTGTGTGTGTGTGTGTGTGTGTGTGTGTGTGTGTGTGTGTGTGTGTGTGTGTGTGTCACCTTGAAACAGGCCTGCATGCAGCACCTTGAGCTTCCTCTCAGACGTCAATCAAGACGCTCTGAGTCCCCTGAAAGTCCCCGTTCAGAGAGCGTTCTCTGGTAAAAAGGAAGGACAGGATTCAGGCGTTTTTAAAGTGCTAATTCGTCCCCGATGTTGTTTTTTGTGTCTTTTAAAATCATCCTGAGGGAGACTTTCTGAAAGGAAGAACCTGAAAACGAGTCTTCTCCTTCATGATCTTTAAATCTGCACGAACATCACGGACGTCCCAGGGTTCAGGAAGTTATGTGTCCCATGCAGCTTCACTCTGGAGGTACTGTACTCTCAGATTCTCTGCATCAAATATCACTTTACAGTCAGTCCAGTTATCCTTCTTTTCTCTGCACATCCTTTACTCAGACTAGTTTCAGCTTCTGGAAACTTCTCTGTCACCTGAAAAGTCTGAAAGCAAAACATTTGGATGTACTTGATTTAAAGTTGTAAAAGTTTTGGACTTGTTCCTGCAGCAGGTAAACAGGCTGTAACGTCTGCAACATGATCTTTCATGGATCCTCTGCAGAGTTAACCTTTAGGATGTGTTAGAGTAGACATAGCTTCAGATCTGACTGTCTTAGTGAGACTTTAAATCTGCACATGTAGTGAATGAATGTCACCGTATATAAGCTCTGCACACGTCAGAAGAGTCTCTGTGTCCGTGCTGAGCGGCGTCCTCGCAGACCGGACGTGTTCGTGGAGGGTAACGGGATTGGACGAGACTTTAATCTGAAGCCCTCAGACCCTGCAGACCTTCAGGAACATCTGTCAGAGTATAATGACTCTAAATTCACAGATGTTACTTTCCTGCAACCTGTTGACATTTCCCCAAAAAGCCCTTCATCAGAGAGCACGCAGGATAAAAGTGAACGCAGCTTTGTTCTCCTCTGAGGAGGAACAAATGGCTGGAAGCAGCCTGGGAGCGGAGTGCACCTTCTGCTTTTATCTCAACAGGAGATTTGTTTTAATGCCACAGATGCAGATTGAGTGAAAGCTAAGTGTAGTTAAAAACTGTAATGCTAACCTGCTGCTGGGAGATTACAGACCCTGGATGACATTCTGTTTCAGGAGGAGGAGGAGGAGGAGGAGGAGGAGGAGGAGGGGAGCTCATGACGAGTGCATGCTTTAATATCATCCTCTGCAGAACGATTCCATTGTGCACTAATGAAAACAATAGCAGCACTAAACACTGCAGCCTACATTTAATTTAATCTGAGAGGGATTATCTCCTGGGCTAATGTCACGCTGTAAGACGGCCTCAGAATATTAAATACATTTCCTCTGCAGATGCTCCGACCGCACCGCCCGGATAATGTCAACAGATTTTTTCCTGAGTTTCTTCATATGGGTGGAATTACTTGGTGAAACATTGATGGACGCGTCGGCCTCTGCTGAGGCTCCATTAGGCCGGGATGTCAGGGCGCACAGGGGGGCGGGGCTTAGGGATAAAAGTTGTGTTAATGGCCTTGTGTTCTTTCAGCTCGGGTTAAATTAAAGAGCTTAGTGAACCCATCTCAACGTGCCGCTGCTGCTGCTGCTGCTGCTGCTGCTGCTGCTGCTGCTGCTGCTGCTGCTGCTGCTGCTGCTGCTGCTGCTGCTGCTGCTGCTGCTGCTGAGGGGGGAACAGAGGAGACGCTCTCTGTGTGGAGACTCTGAAGGTCTGAGTCATCCTGCAGCGTCCTCGTCTTTATGCTCATGTTTACACTTTTTACTGTTTTAATATTTAACATTTTAAGAAGATTAAAATCATTCAAACTCATGTGAGTTAAAATAAAACATATATCACATTCACCTCATAAATTAAAAACATGCTCTGATTCTCTGAATGAAGGAGAAACCGGGTCCACTAAAACCTAAAGGAAGCTCTGACTCCATCCTCTTCAAGAAGCACTGACTCCGCCCTCTTCAGGAAGCTCTGACCCCGCCCTCTTCAGGAAGCTCTGACTCCATCCTCTTCAAGAAGCTCTGACTCCATCCTCTTCAAGAAGCACTGACTCCGCCCTCTTCAGGAAGCTCTGACTCCGCCCTCTTCAGTAAGCTCTGACTCTGCCCTCTTCAAGAAGCTCTGACTCCATCCTCTTCAGGAAGCTCTGACTCCGCCCTCTTCAGGAAGCTCTGACTCAATCCTCTTCAAGAAGCTCTGACTCCGCCCTCTTCAGGAAGCTCTGACTCCATCCTCTTCAAGAAGCTCTGACTCCGCCCTCTTCAGGAAGCTCTGACTCCGCCCTCTTCAGGAAGCTCTGACTCCATCCTCTTCAAGAAGCTCTGACTCCGCCCTCTTCAAGAAGCTCTGACTCCGCCCTCTTCAAGAAGCTCTGACTCCATCCTCTTCAAGAAGCACTGACTCCGCCCTCTTCAGGAAGCTCTGACCCCGCCCTCTTCAGGAAGCTCTGACTCCATCCTCTTCAAGAAGCTCTGACTCCATCCTCTTCAAGAAGCACTGACTCCGCCCTCTTCAGGAAGCTCTGACTCCGCCCTCTTCAGTAAGCTCTGACTCTGCCCTCTTCAAGAAGCTCTGACTCCATCCTCTTCAGGAAGCTCTGACTCCGCCCTCTTCAGGAAGCTCTGACTCAATCCTCTTCAAGAAGCTCTGACTCCGCCCTCTTCAGGAAGCTCTGACTCCGCCCTCTTCAGGAAGCAGACACGTTCAGTTTCTGTGAGACTCACGTCTGTTTCAGGATCACAGACGGGTTTGTTGTTAGTTTGGGGATTTTGCAGAGGTCAGGACGTGTTCCTGTGTCTCTGCTGGATCAGTTGATGTGTCATGGTTCATGGATTTACGAGGTGACTGAAGAGACATCTGAACACCTCTGGAGTAACCGAGGTGATAATCCAGAAACAAAACAAACGTTCTCTTTAAATTCAAAGATGATCGTCTCACTGACTCAGAGGATTTTATCTTTCTCTGCCCTGACAGGATGAAAGTTAAATATGATCCATGTCACTTTAAGCAACAACAACAACAACAACAACAACAACAACATGCATGAG